>NC_041707.1:40299878-40514878 GCF_900700375.1 Denticeps clupeoides
CTGTCTGGGTAAAGATACGGGCGGCTGAACACGAGCCAGGAAGGAAGGCGGCCGCGGCCAATCGGAGGGGAGCCAAACGGAGCTAAAAGCGGCCAATTATAGAACGGCAATTTGCCACGTCTCCACCGGCCCTCACCGCCGAGCACGTCCAGCAGATGGATTTCCTCTTGGAAGATAATGATATCGCACGGTCCCAATTCAGCCGCTACTACCGCAAGCCCACGCCTAGAAAAATGGCCGCCGCTCTACCTCTGATGAAGAGGAAATAATAATAATAATGTAGGGTGGTAGTAGCCTAGCGGGTAACACACCCGCCTATGAACCAGAAGTCCCAGGTTCAAATCCAACTTACTACCATCGTGTCCCTGAGCAAGACACTTAACCCTGAGTGTCTCCAGGTGGGGACTGTCCCTGTAACTACTGATTGTAAGTCGCTCTGGATAAGGGCGTCTGGTAAATGCCATATATGTAAATAATAATAATAATAACGAACGGAAGCGCAGAACTGCCACCGTGGTCCAAAAATAGGTCCCGGCGGAACGCCGCGGAGGGCGCGTGGGAACAGAAAGGCCATTGTGCCCGTGGTGTTCGCGTCTGGAGTGGAGCCAGCGTGCAGAGGAGCGAGCGGAGTGGCCGCTGCCGCGCTGCCACTTGCAGCCGTGATGCGCTAATGGGCGCCGCGGTGGCCAACCTGTCCCCGCTGGCCCTGTTCCACCAAAGCTCCACGATTGTTGTAAACGCTGACCGCCCGATACCCCCCCACCCCCCACCCCCCCATCATCGTGCACGTAGTAATGCCAAAACTCCGGCTCCGGTAGTGCAGGTCGTCCAAAGCCACGACAACCCTCCCGGAGGAGCATCTCCACTGGCCGTGTTGGTAACGTGAGCATCAAAAGGGACGTGATTGCCACTGTGAAACACTGCGGCACGGCATGCGGCGACACAACGAAACGTGTCCTCTGCATTTAACCATCACCCTTGGTGAGCAGTGGGCGGCCATGACAGGCGCCCGCGGAGGAGTGTGTGGGGACGGTGTTTTGCTCAGCGGCACCTTGGTGGATCGGGATTCGAACCGGCAACATTCCGATGACTGGCTCACGCCGTACCTGGGGTGACCAGACCGTAACAAGAAGTGGTCTGAAGTCCTTACGTCACGCGCTTCCTCCTCTACCAGGACGCCGTGACCACTGAGCGTGTCCTCGTGTCACTTCGCGGGAACAGAGCCTGTCACTTTGTCAAAAAATGACTCAAACGGTGGGTGTTGAAATCAATCTCATAATCGGTGCATCGCGACGCACGCATGGATGAACCTGCTTCGATGCAGAACACGATCCATCAGATCACAATGACGTTGATTTTCCGGCGGCGGTGTAAAAATCCGAGTTGAAAAGTGGTGCCGGTAGCGGCCGTGGCGGCCTGATCGGAGAACTGCGCCGCTCCGGGTAGGAGTTGGGCCTCGTCCACGCGGACGTTCGCAGCGAACGCTGATCGCCGTACCGGCTTCTGCTGCGCCCTGTAGCACCGCCGTTCGCTTGACGCCGTTTAACGCACGTCTGGGGACTTCGGTAGGAATTGACACCGTCTGGCGTCGGTGTTGAATGCCCGTGTGGATGCTTCGATTTGATGGCATTGATGCCTTAATCATTTTAATCGAATCAAATCATAAGACAAACAGAAGCGGTGAAATCCGGGTAAATCCAGAGTTCGTCATGCCACGCCCAACTCTACCATTTCCCGTGAGCCAAACCACCTCTGACGATGGAATTTACATTTACGGCATTTACCAGACTTACAGTCAGTAGTGACAGGGACAGTCCCCCCCTGGAGACACTCAGGGTTAAGTGTCTTGCTCAGGGACACAATGGTAGTAAGTGGGATTTGAACCTGGGTCCTCTGGTTCACAGGCAAGTGTGTTACCCACTAGGCTACCGTCCAAAACCGTGAAAACCCTCCCAGAGGAGCATGTCCACCGGAACTGGACTCCCATTGACAGCCGTGGCACACGGCTCCGGCCGGGTTGGAATCTCTGAAGGACTCCGCTGGGTGAAGAAGGCACGTTCTCAGTTCCTCAAACGCATTCTGTGGCGAAGAGGGGGACAATCTGTGAAGCGATCGCACGGTTCTCCAAATGTCCTACTTCCTCACGCGCTAGAGACGAAGCCTTAATGCATTCCGGTCCATATGGCCGCTGCTTGGCAGGCGGCGACGCCGAAAGTGCAGCAATGCGCCAGCCGATTGGCCCTAATCACGGCGCGCCCTCCTTCTACACTCCGCTTGATTGGTCGAGCCTTGGCTCCACCCCCACACTGCTATTACTTAGCGGGGGACACTGAGACAAAACTGAACAAATCAACTGTAATCCAACATTTAGGTTTCAAATCCAGATTAGGAGAACAAAATGTGATTAAAAAGAATAGATCCCGGCTGCACCGGCGGCCGGGGGGGTAATTTTCATCAGGAACGAGGAACGTGCGGACGAGGTCGACCTGTCGTCTGAAATCGTTTATTGCCGTTTATTCCCATAATCCCCCGGTTCTGCGACGCTTACGTAACAGAACACCACTGTGGGTCAAGCACCCGCGGGTCACTCTTCCTTTACCCCCTGGACTCTGGACACCCACTTTACATCGTGGCTTTCGGTGTGGGCGGGGCTTAAGAGAGGGTCACCCCATCATCATCTCGTCGAGGTGAACACGACTAACGTGGGGAGGTAACGAGAACAAATGATGATACGGGACTTCGGCTACCTGTAGTCACGCCTACCAAATCCACCCGGACACGCACACAGGCGTTTAGCAGACGCCTTATCCAGAGCGACTTACGGTCAGTAGTTACAGGGACAGTCCCCCCCCTGGAGACACTCAGGGTTAAGTGTCTTGCTCAGGGACACAATGGTAGTAAGTGGGGTTTGAACCTGGGTCTTCTGGTCCATAGGCGAGTGTGTTACCCACTAGGCTACTGTGGATTAAAAACTTCTAGAAGCTGAACCGTCTGTACAACCAGCGTCAATAACGGCGGCCTAGAAAAGTCTACGTTACGTTAAAGCGGAACAGAAGCCTCCGCCAGCGTATTAACGCGTGAGTCACGTTTCCTTTGATCTGTTGAAACCTCAGCCTGCACTTCTCCTCTTGTCTGGTTGAAACCGTATTTGCAGCTTTCCTGAGGTCCAGGAACGTAATCCTTTATTTAATAATCATTGATTATTATGCTAAACTTAAAAAATATATATATATAAATCTATTGTACTGTAATTAATAGCGTTGCTGCTGGAACGGTAGGAAAAAAATAAAAAAATCAGAGCGATAAGATCGTCTCCGCTGTGCCAGTTACACAATCACCCCGGCGTTAATACAACACACACCGCGGCTACAGCAATCAGCAAATGTCCCATTGATGATGATGATGATGATGATGATGATGATATTCTAGCGCTCCGGGTGGAACCAGTTCCTTAAAAAGGGCCACGACCGCCCATCTCAGTCAAGCACGGGGTCACGGGACGGGACGCCAGCGTCCATTACGCAACGGTGGAGGCGACGTGTCGGACGTGGAACCTGCAGACGGGACTTCCACGGGGGACTTACACCCCGCACGCTGGCACGCACTCATGGGCCGGAACTAAAAAAATATATATATATATTTAAAAAACAGAAATCTAGACAAGTCCAGGACAAGGCTCAGTCCACGAACCAACTAAACCTGGTCCTCGAACCCTCAGGACGTGGAACTTGGCTCGAACGGACAGGGGGTGGTAGGGTGGTAGTAGCCTAGCGGGTAACACACTCGCCTATGAACCAGAAGACCCGGGTTCGAATCCCACTTACTACCATCGTGTCCCTGAGCAAGACACTTAACTCTAAGTTGCTGCAGGGGGGGACTGTCCCTGTAATACTGATTGTAAGTCGCTCTGGATAAGGGCGTCTGGTAAATGCCGTAAATGTAAATGTAGAGATGCGAGGAGGCCGGCGGTGGGGCGATCGCGATCCCCGGCTCTGGCGCGGTGATGTTCTGGGGTGGTAGTGGCCTAGCGGGTAACACACTCGCCTATGAACCAGAAGACCCGGGTTCGAATCCCACTTACTGCCATTGTGTCCCTGAGCAAGACACTTAACCCTGAGTGTCTCCAGGGGGGGACTGTCCCTGTAACTACTGATTGTAAGTCGCTCTGGATAAGGGCGTCTGGTAAATGCCGTAAATGTAAATGTAGAGATGCGAGGAGGCCGGCGGTGGGGCGATCGCGATCCCCGGCTCTGGCGCGGTGATGTTCTGGGGTGGTAGTGGCCTAGCGGGTAGCACACCCGCCTATGAACCAGAAGACCCGGGTTCGAATCCCACTTACTACCATTGTGTCCCTGAGCAAGACACTTAACCCCGAGTGTCTCCAGGGGGGGACTGTCCCTGTAACTACGGACTGTAAGTCGCTCTGGATAAGGGCGTCTGGTAAACGGCGTAAACGTGAATGTTCTGAACTCGCCCCTCTTGTGGCCTGACATTTTCGCCCCACGGCCACGTGGCGCAATCTAATATGGGCGGCGTGAAGATTTCTGGGTATCGGTCACATGCCGGCGGGAAGGACCATGTGTGCCCGCGGTTACGAGGAGCCGGCGGAGTTGTCGTCAAGTTGTGCGGCCGGTCAAAAACACCGGCGGCCTCCTTAAAAGCCCGGTCCAATGAGCCGCTAAAAATACCCTTCTGGAAATGGACACGCCGCGTCCCCCCGGGGCGAGAAGGCCGCGCCTCGCCTTGTCCAGCCGGGGTACGGTGGGGCGCGTCTCCAGGGTCCGGCGCTGCTGTCGGGACAGCCCCACCCGTGACCGGAGGGTCACTCTGGCGCGGCCGCCGCCGGACGGATGCAGGTGGCGTCTGTGGGTCTCACACACACACGCACGCCCATTTGACATTGTCACACGTCCCCTGGTCCTTCAGCCACCTGCAGTGTCACACGTTTCCTTTATTCGTTCGCGACGATGCCGCCATCTAGCAGTTCATATCGAATCGTATCGAATCGTGACGGTTGCGCAACCAGTGTTGGTCGGTAAAAAAAAAAACGCAACAGCTGCCGGACCCCGGGTCACAACAAAGAGGGGGACAGGAGGGGGACAGGAGGGGGACAGGGCGGTGGCGGGAAGAGGGGGGGGGGGGGGCGTCCCGCACCTGTTTTTGTTTATCGCCCCCCCCCCCCCCCCAAAAAAACCAAAAAAACAAAAAACGCGTAACAAAGAGCCGCATCTGCAGCAGCCGCAGGGACAGAAGCGACGTCGTCCGGGCCACGACATTTATATTCGAATTTACCCCGCTGGCGTCGAAATTAAAATTCACTCCTATAGAACAAAAAAAAAAAAAAGACACAATAATAATAATAACAACAAAGCGAGAAATTCCGAGGATAAATCGACCGGTCGGCGTCGGTTTTTATTTATTTGGTATTATCGTCGCTGCGGGTTTGTAAACGAACTCCGACTTCACTTACCTCAGGACAACGAGCAACCCCAACAACAACAAAAAATAATAAATTCAGGAGCAGCCGACACAAGTTGGTGGCGCGTTTTCTCCCGGGCGGCCGTGTCCTTCACCGCTCGCGTTTTTTCTCTCCTTCTCTCCAAATCTCGCTGTTTTTCTCTTACTCTCTCTCTCTCTCTCTCTCTTTCTCTCTTTCTCCGCCGTCCTTTCTGCTGCTAAAAAAAAAAAAAACACTGAAAATATGGAGCCGTCAATCAAGTAAGATGAGGACGGTACCACTGGGCAGAGGGGCGGGGGGTTGGGGACCGCGGCGAGGGGGAAAACCGACGGCGGCGCGTCGCCGGGCGGGTTCTGGGGAGCCCTTTACAGCGAACCCGTCGACTTTTCCAGAACGGAGAATGGCGGCCGCCCGGGACATTTAACGTCCGCCCGTAGGAGGCGGTTGCGCGAGGCTTCGGTCCCACGCCGTTCTGGCGCTAGTTGGTATCGTCCCGCCGGAGGAACAAAACGCGCACACATTCCACGGTTCTGGTTACAGCTGTGGACGCGCCGCTGCCGAGCCGGGGGTCTCCAAAAATACGTGTTTTTTTTTATTTATTAAAATAATATTTAATAATATTTAATATTTTAATGTCCAAGAGCCGATGAATGTGGCCTTGTAAGTGAAAGTGATTGTGAAACACTGCAGCACAGCACGCGGTGACACAACGAAACGTGTCCTCTGTATTTACCCATCACCCTTGGTGAGCAGTGGGCACCATGACTTCTGATTAAGGGGCCGCTTCCTTAACCGTTAGGCCACCACTGTCCGGGTGCAAGGGCCATTTCACCCTCTTTCCAAACATTTATTCTACTAACCGCGTTTCATTGCAGGCGATGGAGCTCTGGCAATAAAAAGGAGGCTGAGAAGTTAAAAGTTTGACTTTGTGCCGCTCAGAGGCGACGCGCCACCCTTATCAGTGTCTGTCAGAGCTAATTTGGTGTTAGGACCAGATAAAGGGGGACGGCGCGGTCGCCCACATTACTTCTAATCTTCCACGGTGGCTCAGCATTTTGCATGCAGGGGCCACGCGGGACCTGACCTGTACGCTGGACCAAGGAGGCTGGACCCCGAAGGCTGCTCAGGAAGCGGCTTCTCTGCGAAAGTTGCGTTTCCCATTAAAACAACACATCGCTGCGCCGCGAGGGTCTTGAGCGTTGGCCAGATTTTCCGCCAGGAAAAGGGAGCCTTGTTTAGGCTTTGATAAAGGCCCTCTGCTCTTTCTCTTTCAAGCATGCTTCTATTCATATTCCGTCGCTTGTTCGCTCCCCGGGGGCTTTCATAAAGCTGCAGTTTAACAGATGAACATTTTCATCTGAACACATGGCATGTATGGAACAGTTATGCAACGTCAAAATGAGATCTCTTTCAGAGTCGGCTATTATGAATAACAAAGATCCAGACATGCCACACTGTCAATTACATAAAGCCTTCTTTATTTATGTGGCAGGTAATGTTCATTCACAGAACTGATTATGCTTTTGATATTTGATCATGTAATGATTTCATGTAATGTATTTAAAGGTCCCCTATTATAAAAATTTCACTTTGCGTGATTTTTTAACATTAACATAACAAGTTCCTCTAGCCCGTCTATGGTCCCGCAGTGGCTAGAAATGGCGATTGGACATTCTGCAGCTCAGATGGTCGGGTCTGGAATTTGTCCCATTATGATGTCATAAGGGGAAAGGTTACCTCCCGTTTCTCATGCTTTTTTTCCCCCCTAAAATATTATCTCCACCGACTGTCGTAGCTTCCAAACATGCAAAGCACCAATGGGTTAATTTTATTGGAAAAATGAAGGCACGACTTCCTGTCTGCGCCAGACATTGTGGTTGGTGGATGGTGTTGATGACGTCATTTCAACTTCTATAGGTCGCTCTCCTCCTCATTAGCATTTAAAGCTACAGACACCGAAACGGCGCGTCACAGTGGCTGTAATTCTGCACCACGGCTGAATTTCGACTTCAATACAGAATTAGGGGACCACTAAGAGGATCACTTGGTCCTGTATAAAAGTAAAAAAATTGAATGTTAGGGGTCCTTTAAGCATGAAAAATCCGAAATTCTACAGATTCCAGAACTGGAAATATTCACATTTCAGAAAGTATGAACATTTAGAAACAATTATTCAATTGTTCCTTTTTTTAATGAAGCGGACCAAGGAATGATCCCTGTGGGACTCCAGATGTTCTACATCTTTTATTTTTTTTATGCATAAGCTTCCTGTGGCTGCACCGCGTCCCACCCAACTGTCCAAAGACAAGCAACGGATGGTAAATCAATGTACATCCACCCCGAGACGTGCTGCTTCTCGGTCCAAGGCCAGATTCCGCTCTGCACTGGAGGATTGCTGGGACTGACTCCAGCCATAGGTTTAGGAACATATGGATGCAATTATCCTCAGTACAAAACACTTCCTTTTCATGCACTGCTGGTTATCAATTTGTGCCAACATTGATATTTATTTGGTCAAAAGCCCACCCACAAGCTCTGGTTTATTCTTTTGTACATATCTTGGACCTGGACAAGGATTTAGATCGTTTTTTTTTTATTGTTGATGATGAGATGGTTAAAGGTTCTAAAGTTAATAATCACAGCCAATGTCCACAGTCCTGAGTCAAGCACAGTTCAAAGCTTGTTTTTCATCACACTGGTTCTGTCTACGGCGCTGAGGGTTCCAGACACACAGGGTCCAGGCGCAGAATGGGGGTGACTGTGATCGTGGCGGTGGCATCGCTCCTTGGATGTCTGACTGGGCCTGTGGCCTTGGAGGGGAGCAGTGGTGGCCAGGTGGAAGCCGGAGGAAATGAGATGTGCTGCGTGCCGGCCGTTATCGTGAGCCGCCTCTACGCCCTGGAGGAGAAGCTGGTGGCCGCGGAGAAGAAGCTGGCAGAGCTGAAGAAGACAAAAGGTAATGTCCCATCGGTGTGAACTTTGTGTTGGGGACATCTAAACAGACCCCTGAAATCACGCCGATATCAGAAAGAAAAGAGCACAAGGTCCGAAAACCATGCTGTAAGCGGTGCAATTTTTAGAAAAATTAATCATTTACTGGCGTTATGAAACGTTTTACTTATTCTGTGCCAAGGACAAAGTAAACTGATTACACGGACATGATCTCGTCCAAATAGGACTTTGGGTTTTTGATAATGACAAAAAAGCGCATGTTTGCAATGCAAACTGAGGGGGGTGGCTGAAATGCACTGAACCCAATGCCCGTACTAAACTTTTGCATAAAAGTCGCAAACCTCCTCTGTTAAATGTTAAGAGACAATTTAGCCAAACAGAAGAGTGATGAACAAAGAGGGAGGAGTCTAACTTTAGCCAATCAGAGTAGAGCCGATTTTTTTTTAAAGAGCCCACTCTAGGGCCAAATAAGCTAGTGAATGAATGTGGAGACCCATATTATTGGGGCAGTGGTGGACTAGCGGGTAAAAATGTGGACTTGTAAACCAAGGTTTGTGGGTTCAGATCCCGAAATGCCAAGGTGCCAATGAGGTCCCCTTCATCAAGGTACCTTCCCCACACACTGCTCCCCGGGTGCCTTTCATGGCTGAACCATGTCAGAGTGACAAAAACGAAACACTTGAGCGCTTAACTTGTGATGACATGCTTTCTAGAGTGCACGTTAAAAGGTGAATCTCTTTCATGGTTGCTTTCCAGAAAGTGTAAAGGTTGCTTTTACCGTGTCACTGCAAGGAGAAACGCTGGGACCCTACACCACACCTACAACACTCATCTACAAGACGGTCCACACGAACATCGGCAGCGCATACAGTCCTCTAACAGGTAGATCGCGGAACTGTGGTGTTTGTAGTACATGTAGTACAGGAACATGAACCTGGTTGGCCTGAGTGCATAAAACAGGGTCAAGGTTCAAGTTCTTTAACATAAAACTACATCAGCAGAGCTTACAGTCCTCTAACAGGTACTGACCGATCGCGGAACTGTGGTGTTTGTAGTACATGTAGTACAGGAACATGAACCTGGTTGGACTGAGTGCATAAAACAGGGTCAAGGTTCAAGTTCTTTAACATAGAACTACATCAGCAGAGCTTACAGTCCTCTAACAGGTACTGACCGATCGCGGAACTGTGGTGTTTGTAGTACATGTAGTACAGGAACATGAACCTGGTTGAAAAGGAGCCATCTAGCCGTAGGCTTTTGGGTGACAGATCTAAGGGCCCACGGCTGGAAAGGAGAGAACAGGTTATTAATAGAATATCGGCAAAAGTTTACGAGATATATGCGCTCTTTCAAGGGGCCCAGAATTCCTGGTAACGGCCCGAAGGCCTGGGTTGGGTTTCAGTTTAGGGTTCCCTCTCAGAACGTCTGCCTGCATTCACAGGAATATTCACGGCCCCGACCAAGGGCCTCTACTACTTCAGTTTCACCTGCTTTAAAAGAAGTCCGTACATCTCGCACGCCAGCCTGGTGAAGAACGACGCCGACGTGGTCCGCGTGTACGACCACACGACCTCTGACCCGGACTCCATGGCCACCAACTCGGCCGCGGTGCAGCTGGAGGCGGGCGACGTGGTCTTCGTCCGCCTGGTGGCTTCCACGCAAATCGTCGGCAAGTCGGACCTCACCACCTTCTCTGGCTTCCTGGTCTACCCGCTGTGAGCGAGGACGAGGGCATGAAACCCGGGAGGCCATTTGTTGAACGGTTCTTCTGAAAAAATTATGAAATAAAATAAATAAAGTCTCTCGGTCGCTATTTTGCGAGTCACATGGCTCCGTATCAAATATGCCAAAGAGCGGCCCAACCCGAACACCGGCATTCTAGAACCATGGAAAAACAACCTGAAGCGGGACACACAGAACCTGTGTGATTTGCGGTGTGCTCCTCTCCTGGGCCCTGCAGGAATTGGGCGGAGGCGGATGAAATTTAAAAATAGGTTCGAGCGATCTGATTTGCATACAGGCTTACGGATGAAAAAAGAAAAAGTTTGTTGGCAGGACTGACTTGGCCTGTAGGGTGATGATGTTCGTATGAAACGTTGTGTGACCTGTGCACAGGATTACTGCTCCTGGGCCTTGTTTCGTGTATATTTCGTGCAGAAACGTCATGATCTATAAATCACGGCGGCGTTTAATTGAATTAGGTGGTTTGTTTCGTGCTTTGTGGGTAGTTCGTGTGATTACGGTTCACTGTAAAACGTTATTTATGTGTGTGTGGTTTTTAAATGGCGCGTGTGGCGTGTTTTATGGCTTTTGTTTGGGAATACGTATACAGTGTTTGTGTCGTCCCGGCGGTATGAAATGGCTTGTGCGTATTGGTCAGGTCCGCGTGTAGACGTCCACTGCGGTGCTCTGGAAGTGGGCGTGTCTCTCGGCTGGCGTGGGCTCGTCCCTGAAACCGGCCCGCCGGGCAGCATGTGACATCACAAGCACGGCTGACCTACTTCACCGCGGCAGCATCGGTGACGTCGGCACCGTCTCGCAGTCCCTCTATTCTGCCAGCAGAATTACCGTGGTGCCGAGCGTTTAAAAAGTGCCCCGTCACCGCGGGGGCCTCGATGCGCAGATCTGCCGGGGTCAGAGGTCGCCCCGCGATCACTAGCCTCCCGCCGCAGAGCTGAACAACGGTGGCGGCCGAGGAGGAAAAAAGGGAGGAATATAAAATAAGGAGCGTTAGGAGAAGTGCAGGAAGGAGAGAGAGATCTAACCCCCCCCCCCTCCCTCCCTCGGACTTTCTACCGGCTGCAAATCACTCAAAAGGAGGGAGAGGGACACACACACACACACACACACACACACACATACACACCGTGTCCCTCTCGTCTCTCGGCACTTGCTTTGTGCTCAGAGGCAAACTGCGGGAGAACAATGCAGGCCTGACACACACAAACACACGCGCCACCAGCCGAAGGCGTGGACACACCCACCCGACTGAGACCATGGAGACCACGACCAAGGAGGACCCAGGACAGGAAACATACGTACGGTGGGATTCATGGAACAGATTGCTCAGCACCTCCTTCTCTTTACATTTACAGCATTTACCAGACGCCCTTATCCAGAGCGACTTACACTCAGTAGTGACAGGGACAGTCCCCCCCTAGAGACACTTGCTCTTGCTCAGGGACACGATGGTAGTGAGTGGGGTTCGAACCTGAGTCTTCTGGTTCATAGGCGAGTGTGTTACCCGCACATAGAAGGCTGCAGGCTTGAAGAGCTCTTGGACCAGGTTCTTGGACCTCATCACCACACCCCTTCTTGCAACCCTCATGACCCCGATGCGAACCTCCTGCCCATATCTTTGAGGACCAGCCACTAGACCACGAACGTCAGCTCTTCCTCCACCTCTCCTAACCCTCTAGATGTTGACGTGACTCCACCTCCAACAGCCCAGTCTTGCACGGGAGGCCCGGCAGGAATTTCCTTCCTCCCAGATTCCACACCTCCCGAGCGATAGCGATTCTACAAAAGAAAAAAATCCCAGAAAGAACCGTCCTTTCTTCCTTCTAGAAGAATCTGGTGCATGCGGCCTGGGGCGGAGTTTCATGTTCAGCGCCTGGGGTGAAAGTTTTAACGCTTCGATATGAATCCTCTCAAACCTCCTCCTTCCATTTAGGGTTCTTACACATTTTAGGAATTTCCATAACTTTTTTTTTTAATGTTCTCTGTGCAAATAAATAATAATAATAATAAAAAAACACTTAAATTTACCTAAATATTGTTAAACTGAATTAGACAAAGTTCACACCGTCTGAGCATGTTGAGCAAGAGCACGTTCCAAAGCAGGAAATCAGCTGTAATTTACAATTTACAAAACACACAATTCCTCAAACATTGTCCAATAAGTTGGATTTTCCTCCTTGATAATATTCCTTGATGAAGGAGAGGTGGGATTCTGCTGCTGAGAAACTTCTGGAATATGGAAGCGATGCAGACAGCAAGTGATGGTTTTACTACGAAAAGCCAGCAAAGATACTACAGGCCTGCGCTGGTTTAAATACGTACTGCATTAACACATGAATGTGTAATCTGATTTCAATAACTTCTCCATAACTTCTACTTTTAATTCGTATTCCAAAACTTTTCAAGGCCTGCTCACTTTAGACAAATGAATCGAATAAAATAAAGTTGGAGGAAGGAGGCTGGTGTAGATGGAGTGATGTTTAGGACGATGATCTCCTGGGGATCCTGCATTCATGTGGAGGTGGATCCTCTACCTGAACGTCCCAACAGTCCTTCAGATGTCTCATGGAAACCAGCACGGAGTTTTGCGGTAATAAATTCAAGCATCACATGGCAAGATTTAGTGTTTTTAATTTAAATTTAACACACAGGCCAAAGACAAACTGAGTAAAAACGAACAGCAACAAAACACAGATGGGGTCATCAATGCCAAGAGCTTTTTTTTTGGCAAAAAAAAAAGGTCTCAGGTGTGTTTTAGTGTCACAGTACAGTACAGATGAAATCTGGGGCCATTTAACATCTCCCCAAAACCTCACAGGTAAGACATTTCAGCTGAGGAGCAAAAAAAAAAAAAAAAAAAAAAAAAGCAAAACAAAAAATTTAAAATTTATTCATAGCAACCAAAGTGAATTTACAGCTCACATCGCCCCCTGCTGGACAGGAGTCAAACGTGGCACAAAGCAGCCTCCTCTACGTTCTACTAGCACGGCCAGCGTTTCTGAACTGGAGCAGGAACCAAAGCATAATGAGAAGAAATGAGACCTTAGGACAGGTGGGGTGGGACTAGAGACATACGAAAATACAACAGAGGTTGACCGGTACAAGGCCGCCAAACCTGACAACTCTGTGCTGGTCAGTCTATATACATGACAGTGTGTGTGTGTGTGTGTAAGAGAGTCTATGAACACAAGGGGTTATCCGTGTGTGTATCTTATGGGCAGCATTATTTAAAATTAGCGGCTAAATGCTTGGACCGACTTAGCAGCTTAATTGGTTGCCAAATTGGTTCTCTTGACGTTATTGTTTGGTTTGGGTGCATGCTGCAGTTTCTGTATGCTGATGCATATGAGTGATTAAGAGTGATCGCCACTGGCGCTGTCCCCGTCGTCCTCGCCTTCCTCCTGTTCTCCCTCCTCCTCCTCATCATCCTCTCGTCCCCGGCTCTTGATCTACGACACAGGAACTTAATGAGAACCTACAGTCCCTTTGCCTTGAATCTAAACCTGTAGTCATTAAATTATTTAACGAATCGCATCTTTTCTCAAAATTGTATCAAATTTCTTCTGAATAAAACAGATAAACAATCATGCATAGTGATTATATATAAAATATATATTTATTGAGGGGTAAGAACCATACGGACGTGAGTGAAATTGAGATTTACATTTAGGATTAAAGCTTTCCTTTCCTAAAAAGGGGCGTGCAACTATTTTTTGAGATTGTACAAAGGGAAGAATTGTATTCTGGCCTGTAAAATTGGCAAACGTGTAACTTATACCCATATTGTTCACCCCCCACAAAGATATATATGTTAATAGAGTGCAAATCATAAAATTGATCAACTGGGATTATGGGACTAAAAATTTTAATTCCTGAGCGAATTGGCCCATCGTTCGGGGGGAAGAGTCACGTGACTGTCTACAACCCGTGTGAGGACGGCCCCTGCATGATGGAGAAGGGCGCGCCCTCCACACATACCTCTTCTTCCTCCAGCAGGTCTCCCTCCTCCTCGTAGTCGTTCAGCTCTGGACTCTCCCGTTCCTTCTTCATGCTGGAGTGCTGCAGAGGTGACGACTCCTCCGCTTTGGCGCTCTTCCCTTCTGCGGACACAGATACCGCGTGTTTGTTCAGCGGCCGCTTCCTATTGGCTGCGGTTGCGGTTTTCCCCTCTGCTGCGCTTGGCTGCTTATTTTGTCTGGGGGTCCGTAAACGCCCCCTTTTCGATTATTCCCCAAGTCAGCCTAAGGCAAAAGCGGCCTATTATCAGCCATACGACTTGACTCGAGAAGATCATGGGGCCTGCGCTGAACCTCGTTTTCACTACATTTCCAAGTCCAGCTCCATTAATGCACGAGTGAGGTTGCATTAATTCATTATTAGATCATTAAACTGTCACTTTTTTAACTTCAGCCCCACCTGACTTCTTACTGTGGTCTCGCTCCATGCGCTCCAGGCTCTCCAGCAGGTAGTCCACCTTGTTCTTGATCTGAGTCAGCTCCTTCTTGATGGTCTGCAGGTCATCGGCTCTCACTGTTGGGTGCAGAGGAACGTCGTGAGGAACCCCAGATGAGATTAAAAAAAGGGGGAAGGCGGAGGTGCTCACTGGTGCGGGAGGTCCTCTGGCTGCTCTTGGAGGAGAAGCTGCTCTTGGTGCGCCGACTGCCGCCTCCGCTCAGGCTGACCCGCGGCCGCTTGCTGGGGATGACGGCCCGCGAGAGAGGGGGTGGGGGTGGCGGGGGCACGCGGGACGGGTACGAGTAAACCCTGGAGGGGAGGACCGAGAAGGTTCCAGATCTCCCGGTTTCGCAAATACGATTAGACTACATGAAGAACAGAGTGAAGTTCCTGAAAGCGTCAGCGTTCATTCCTCACTCACCGGTCATAGTAATCTCGCTGGAAGTCGTAGTCCAGGTCGAAAGACGAACTGCAAAGACAGAAAAATAAATAAATAAATAATAAAGTGCCATTTAAAATAATAAATAAGGAATATAGACAAAATGAGTAAAACTGAACAATTTTACATATAACCAGATACATTTTGGCCCTTAAATTGGAAAAGGTTTATAATGAAGTATTATTTTTCGAATGTTACATTCTTATTTGTGGTGCTGGATTTTCTCGAGTTACATGCAACAAAATTAATTGATAAATTTAGCTAAAAAGTGACAAATTAGAAACCAAACCTAAGAAGGTCCTGCCTGAACCAAAGTAATTTTATCATTTTACACAACTTTGCATTTTCTACGATGCGAATGTGTGATGAATTCAGCACAAACATCAGTCCACCCTGGGCTGGAGCTTCACAGACCTGTACATGTCTCCGGCAGATCGCTTGATGGTCTTTGACCTGTGGGGCTTCGGCTCACCAGCCAAATTAATATCTATGGGACAAAAAAAAAAAAAAAAAAAAAGTATATATATATTATAAAAAACAAAAATTAAACCAAATATTTTTTAAAAAAGTACAACACGCCCCCAAGTCTGGCTCGTTTACGGCATTATCTTGTTATGGAGATTTGCACGTGGTGCTGGTTTAAGTGGTCTAACGCTAAGACTGGTTTTACACGGCACCTCCGTTCTCCGACTGAAGTTCATCTCACAATATATGCATCGCAGAACACAATCCATTAACATCATGATGACGTTGTTTGGCGATTATCTGCCCGTGGTCTGTAAACTCTAGCAGTGAGGGTATTTCAGGGCAGTGGTGGCCTAGTGGTTAATGGCGGTCCCGTAATCAGAAGGTTGCCGGTTCGAATCACGATCTGCCAAGGTGACACTGAGCAAAGCACGGTCCCCACCAAGGCTGATGGCACAACAAACAAAGGAAAACACGTTTTATATTCTAGTTTCTTTGCTCCATCTGGATTGGGTTCAGGTCCGGTGACTGAGGAGACCAGGTCTCCACTTTTTGTTAAGTACATAACTCCACATGTGTTCATTCATAGTTTTGATGCCTTCAGTGAGAATCTACCAACGTAAATGGTCACGAAATTAAAGAAAACACATTGAATGAGAAGGTGTGTCCAAACTTCTGGCCTGTACTGTACATATACATACAGATTCTACACACATAAAACAGCCAACAATCAACCTATACAACACATAAATAAATACAAATTAAATCCAGCACTGCAGAGCTCCACCCAGACATGAACTGTAACAGCCAAGGAACGGAAGGGAAATTCTTACTCTGAACCAGATCGAGAAAAGGACCCCAAATCTTTTAAAATTTCTTAAGGGAACCCCTAAGTGAAAGTCTTATCCTTTCCAGTTTAACGAAATAAAGAATATCTCGTATCCCGGGAATTTGGCTGGGAGCTCGTCCTAATTAATCTTCTCGCCAGTAAGGTAGCAAGAGGCCAGCGCGTCCCTTCGATGGGCAGACGGCGAATGGAGGTCGGGAGCGGGTTGGACGCCACTCTATTCCGCACAAGTTCCGACGACACGTCGAACCGCGTGGATTTAAAGACACCGACGGGCGCTTACAATTTACAGACGCAACGGAACAGCGGACGTGGCGTAGAACACGCGGCCCACCAATGACTTTGAACGTGACCCGGCGAGGGGCGTGGTCCCAATGAGTGTCAGGCGCGCCGGCCGGTGAGGAGCCGCGACGCCTTCGCCTCGTTTGCGCGCAGCCAATGAGAGCGCGGGACGGCCGAGCGGGGCGGGACTCCCGCGGCGGACGGCTCCCGTTTCACCGACGCCATTTCGCAAACCGTGAAGGTAACAGACGAGCGAACCGTAAGTGGACTTGCGCCATCAAGTAGTCCAAGAGCGAGTTTTAAACATTTTTAGTCATTTAAGTCCCCGGTGAGTATTTTTAATGCGACAGATGTTTTTTTTCCCCCCTCATTTTTATTTTTTGACTGACTCTGAGCTGATCTCTGCGGATATTTTTGGTTTTCATTTTTAATGCATTTTTCCTGGCTTGTGCTCCGAGGCGGTGTCGGCTTTAGCGGCGTACATTTTGTGAAAATTGGCTTTGTTTCGTGTTTTGTTCCCTCCCACCCTCCCTCTCTCTGTCTCTCTCCCTCTTTTTTTAGGACTTTTTATTCGACCCTTTTTGGCAAAGTGTTGCAGTAGAGCAGCGTGTTTGGTGTTTGGAGCGTTTCGGCTTTAATCTGGACTGTTTGGTCGCCTTTTCCCTTCCGAGTCTGGACGTAGAAGCGTTTTTCTTTTTTTTTTTTTTCTTTTTTTTTTTTTTTTTACTTTCAGCCTTTTACCCACGATAAATTTTGCATTCTGCCGGAAGTTGGGCCGATTTCGCGTTTTTATTTTTTTTTTTCTGTGCGCGGTGCGTCGACGAGCTTTGCGGCGCGATGACGTAATTTTCCTGGCAATTTTTAAAGAGTTAAACGTTTCGGCTGATTTTTACTTTCATTTTTACGCTTTAATGGACTTCCGAACCAACTGCACTTTCCCATCGAACATTTTACAGAAACGACCGTCGCTTTTTTTTTTTTTTTTTTTTTTCTTTTCCTCTGCTGTTGTGACGTCATGCTGTTATTTACGATCACGTGACTGAAGGGACAACGCTGGTCGCCTCGCTGGGACGTTTTGATGGCCGTGCTTTTTAATCTTCTGTAAAACCAGCATTGATTAGGGCCTGGGATGAGGTTTATTATGTTTTAAAAATATTTTAAGGCCTGTGTTCCTGTTAATCCTGCCACCATTCAGGCTAGACGACGAGCTGATCCAATAAAATGAAAATGATTCCATTCCGTCCTTCCATTGGCTGCAGTCTTTGATTTGTTCCCTCTTCCTGTGTCCGTGTGCTGATGGTTTGTGACCCTCCATTCCAAGACGAGAGACGGAACTGTCACTGATCACAGATCATGCCGCACCCACACATGTCTTCCAATTAAAAAAAAAAAAAAAAAAGTGTTCTAAAAGTATGAAATCGAAGTTGTGATATAAACAAGTCATCGTGTCACATCCGCAAACCCAATTCAAAGTTGGGACGTTGGTGAAGGTTAATGTCGGGTTCCGTGTGTGCAGTTGGTCTGATTAGAAGGGGGTGGGGGCGGAGCTTGTTGACCTCTGATCTCTTACATTAAAACCTAAATAAAACATTGCCCACGTCGGATGAATGTGCTAGAATGTCCCGCCTTGCTGCACTTGATATTTTACTAATTTTACTTCTTCCTTTTCTTTTTATTTTGTGGTCTTTAGTTTGAGAGCGCTGTCGACGTGTAAGTTTTGGGGTTTTATTTTAATTTTTTTTTTTTTTTTTTTTGCCTATTCCCCTACCCTCCCCTTAGTTGTGGTTGGTTTGCAGCCACCTGACACGAATGAACGAGCGATCGTGATCTGTGGTGCGGTGTGCCAGTTTCTCCCTTGTGCTGCTTGGAGAATGTAGACTGAACACATTAACCCATCAGAGAAGTTTTTTATTATTTTTTTTATTAAATGTGCACAAAACATATATGTAAACACCTGAAAATCACAGTAACTTTGAGTTCCTGACCGGAACGGTCCCGCTGATGGGGAATGAATCTTTTACTTTATTTTGCAGACGCTTTTATCCAAAGCGACATACAAGAGGGAAACACCAGCAATACTCATTCGGTTTCTAGAGATTTTGAGTTTACAAAAATAAGAGCCCCGATAAGGCCGAACTTCTCAGGAATAGAACATGCTACATCGCTAAACAACGGCCCGGTCCAAAACGTCCAGCCTACATATTATATTAAATATCAATTATGAACTCTAATCAGCAAATTTGGGTCATGGAAGTGGTTTTAAGAACTTCTAGAAAATTTTCAGCTTAATATATATATTAATATATATATATATGTATATGTGTGTGTTTGTGTGCGTGTATATATATCAGTGCTTATTGTTGGTCAGGTTCTACCTCTTAACCTCACGGCGTTAGCCTGCCCAGGCGGGGCCTTCAGAGGGGTTCTGTTGAAGGAACAGCGTGTCCTGGAGTTTCTGATCAGGTGAAAATCGGGTGAAAATGGCCTCTGATGGGTTACGATAATGCGCAGAGTTTTCGTGCTCCTTGTTATTAACCTCTGCTCTCTCTCTCTCTCTCTCTCTCTCTCTCTCTCTCTCTCTGTGTGTGTTGGAGTTGTTCCTGTAGGTGTCGCACTGTTTAGTGGTGCTAGAGCCGGTTCTGCCCCGTGTGCTATAATTAGTGCCCAACAAACACCCAGCCATCTGTAACGCTCTAGCTCTAGCCCGGAATCTGTTCTACGAGCCGTAACCTAAATTAATCACCGCCGCCACTGCGTTTTGGTAGCGAGTGGTGCCTGGTCGGGGGGAGCGAGAGGAGGAAGTAAATTGGCGTCAGAAGAGCCTGTAGTCCTCCGCTGCGGCCACCCGAGGGCGTCAGCGCGCGGCCTGAGAGTTCACCCCGGCCTCTCCCCGGCCTCGCGCAGCCCTGCGGTGTCAGACTTGCTACCCAGGATGCACTGCTGAGCTCGCGCCCGCCGGCGACCAATAACGACCCTCTTCTCTCCTGCAGAATAAGACTCAGGCAGACGCCCCGCCGCGTGCACAGACATAATGGAGTGAGTGCCGGCTACTTACACCCCGAATGCCTTTCCTGTGTCACCCCATTCACCCCTCCACACCATATATCTGTTCACACACTCCGATACACAACGCGGGCCACAAATACACATGCGCACATACACTTTTGGGGGCGGTGGTGGCCTAGCGGTTAAGGAATCGGCCCCGTGATCAGAAGGTTGCCGGTTCGAATCCCGATCCGCCAATGTGCCACTGAGCAAAGCACCGTGCCCACACACTGCTCCCCGGGCGCCCACTGCTCACCAAGGGTGAGGGGTTCGATGCGGAGGACAAATTTCTCTGTGTGCTGTGCTGCTGTGTATCACATGTGACAATCACTTCACATTTACATTTTGCACTCATCTTTTTTTACTGTTATTATAAACCGACGCACAGTTTTGGAGAAAGCTGTGCATTTTTTAAAAACCCAAATGGATATTATTAGGGTTTGATCTGGATGGATGGTAAGATTTCAGCTTGTTACAATTTTTGTTTTAGATTATTATTATTTTATTTATATTTGCTTCCAGCGGTTACTTTTCAATAAAGCGTTTATACGTTGTTTTTTTTTCTTCTACCAGACAGGTCCACACTTTCCCCCAGACACATTAAATCCGGTTTAAATCGTTTGGGAATTGTCAGTAGGCTCCTCCCCTTTCGAAGTGTGTGTTTAATGTAATGTCTGCGACGTCCTCCTCTGCGTCCATACTGTTTGTATGCAGAAGACGTGCCTCATGTCCCCCCCCCCCAAGAAAACACATATTGGTGGAATCTACTTGGTTCTGGTGTGTAGCAACTGTGTAACAACCAAAATTTAGTTTTAAGAGGGAATATAAAAAGTTTATTAAAAAAAAATGGTCTAGCTAACTGGTCCGCTTTCTTTTCCGGAATACATAAAGCCTTTCTTCACCCTGGGGTTCATAGTTCATGCCTGTGCCTGCTCACCATTTTCCCCGACTTCTTGTCCCTCTGTCTCCAGCCGGTCCCCCACCAGCAGCAGCCTGATGGCCAGCAATGTGACCAACAAGACGGACCCGCGTTCGCTCAACTCGCGCGTCTTCATCGGCAACCTCAACACCATGCTGGTGACCAAGGCCGACGTGGAGGCCATCTTCAGCAAGTACGGCAAGATCGTGGGCTGCTCGGTGCACAAGGGCTTCGCCTTTGTTCAGTACTCGAACGAGAGGAACGCCCGCGCGGCCGTGGCCGGGGAGGACGGCCGCATGGTCGTTGGCCAGGTGCTGGGTAAGAATCGAGAGAGGAACTTCGTTTTGGTCCTTCGTAGGACCGTGCACCTTTTAATTATCGATGCATCCGCCACAGTCAATACCTGAAGTGATTGTCATTGTGAAGCACTGCAGCACAGCACACAGTGACACAATGAAATGAGTCCTCTGCATTTAACCGTCACCCTTGGTGAGCAGTGGGCAGCCATGACAGGCGCCCGGGTGTGTTGGGACGGTGCTTTGGTCAGTGGCACCTTGGCGGATCAGGATTCAAACCGACAACCTTCTGATTACAGGGCCGCTTCCTTAACCGCTAGGCCACCACTGCCCTGAAATGCAGGCAGTACTAGAACTTTTAGACCACCGCCAGATAATCGGCAAACAACGTCATCATGATGTTAATGGATTGTGTTCTGCGATGTAAATATTATGAGATGAACTTCAGTCGGAGAACGGAGGTGCCGTGTAAAACAAGTCTTAACGTTAGACCACTTAAACCAGCTCCGCGTGCAAATCTCCATAACAAGATAATGCCGTAAACGAGACAGACTTGGGGGCGTGTTGTACTTTTTTTTTAAATATTTGGTTTAATTTTTGTTTTTTATTATATATATATATATATATATATATATTTATTTTACCTTTTTTTTTTTTCTTTTTTTTTTCTTTTTTTCCCCTATAGATATTAATTTGGCTGGTGAGCCGAAGCCCCACAGGTCAAAGACCATCAAGCGATCTGCCGGAGACATGTACAGGTCTGTGAACCTCCAGCCCAGCGTGGACTGATGTTTGTGCTGAATTCATCACACATTCGCATCGTAGAAAATGCAAAGTTGTGTAAAATGATAAAATTACTTTGGTTCAGGCAGGACCTTCTTAGGTTTGGTTTCTAATTTGTCACTTTTTAGCTAAATTTATCAATTAATTTTGTTGCATGTAACTCGAGAAAATCCAGCATCACAAATAAGAATGTAACAATCGAAAAATAATACTTCATTATAAACCTTTTCCAATTTAAGGGCCAAAATGTATCTGGTTATATGTAAAATTGTTTTTACTCAGTTTTACTCATTTTGTCTATATTCCTTATTTATTATTTTAAATGGCACTTTACTATTTATTTATTTATTTTTCTGTCTTTGCAGTTCGTCTTTCGACCTGGACTACGACTTCCAGCGAGATTACTATGACCGGTGAGTGAGGAATGAACGCTGACGCTTTCAGGAACTTCACTCTGTTCTTCATGTAGTCTAATCGTATTTGCGAAACCGGGAGATCTGGAACCTTCTCGGTCCTCCCCTCCAGGGTTTACTCGTACCCGTCCCGCGTGCCCCCGCCACCCCCACCCCCTCTCTCGCGGGCCGTCATCCCCAGCAAGCGGCCGCGGGTCAGCCTGAGCGGAGGCGGCAGTCGGCGCACCAAGAGCAGCTTCTCCTCCAAGAGCAGCCAGAGGACCTCCCGCACCAGTGAGCACCTCCGCCTTCCCCCTTTTTTTAATCTCATCTGGGGTTCCTCACGACGTTCCTCTGCACCCAACAGTGAGAGCCGATGACCTGCAGACCATCAAGAAGGAGCTGACTCAGATCAAGAACAAGGTGGACTACCTGCTGGAGAGCCTGGAGCGCATGGAGCGAGACCACAGTAAGAAGTCAGGTGGGACTGAAGTTAAAAAATTGACAGTTTAATGATCTAATAATGAATTAATGCAACCTCACTCGTGCATTAATGGAGCTGGACTTGGAAATGTAGTGAAAACGAGGTTCAGCGCAGGCCCCATGATCTTCTCGAGTCAAGTCGTATGGCTGATAATAGGCCGCTTTTGCCTTAGGCTGACTTGGGGAAAAATCGAAAAGGGGGCGTTTACGGACCCCTAGACAAAATAAGCAGCCAAGGGCAGCAGAGGGGAAAACAGCAACCGCAGCCAATAGGAAGCGGCCGCTGAACAAACACGCGGTATCTGTGTCCGCAGAAGGGAAGAGCGCCAAAGCGGACGAGTCGTCACCTCTGCAGCACTCCAGCATGAAGAAGGAACGGGAGAGTCCAGAGCTGAACGACTACGAGGAGGAGGGAGACCTGCTGGAGGAAGAAGAGGTATGTGTGGAGGGCGCGCCCTTCTCCATCATGCAGGGGATGTTCCTCACACGGCTTGTAGACATCCACAGTCACGTGACTCTTCCCCCCGAACGACGGGCCAATTTGCTCAGGAATTAAAATTTTTAGTCCCATAATTCCAGTTGATCAATTTTATGATTTGCACTCTATTAACATATATATCTTTGTGGGGGATGAACAATATGGGTATAAGTGACACGTTTGCCATTTTTACAGGCCAGAATACAATTCTTCCCTTTGTACAATCTCAAAAGATAGTTGCAAGTCTCTTTTTAGGAAAGGAAAGCTTTAATCCTATATGTAAATCTCAATTTCACTCACGTCCGTATGGTTCTTACCCCTCAATAAATATATATTTTATATATATTCACTATGCATGATTGTTTTTCTGTTTTATTAAGAAGAAATTTGATACCATTTTGAGAAAAGATGCGATTCGTTAAATAATTTAATGACTACAGGTTTAGATTCAAGGCAAAGGGACTGTAGGTTCTCATTAAGATCCTGTGTCATATTCTGATCGTAGATCAAGAGCCGGGGACGAGAGGATGATGAGGAGGAGGAGGGAGAACAGGAGGAAGGCGAGGACGACGGGGACAGCGCCAGTGGCGATCACTCCTAATCACTCATATGCATCAGCATACAGAAACTGCAGCATGCACCCAAACCAAACAATAACGTCAAGAGAACCAATTTGGCAACCAATTAAGCTGCTAAGTTGGTCCAAGCATTTAGCCGCTAATTTTAAATAATGCTGCCCATAAGATACACACACGGATAACCCCTTGTGTTCATAGACTCTCTTACACACACACACACACACACACACACACTCTCATGTATATAGACTGACCAGCACAGAGTTGTCAGGTTTGGCGGCCTTGTACCGGTCAACCTCTGTTGTATTTTCGTATGTCTCTAGTCCCACCCCACCTGTCCTAAGGTCTCATTTCTTCTCATTATGCTTTGGTTCCTGCTCCAGTTCAGAAACGCTGGCCGTGCTAGTAGAACGTAGAGGAGGCTGCTTTGTGCCACGTTTGACTCCTGTCCAGCAGGGGGCGATGTGAGCTGTAATTTCACTTTGGTTGCTATGATTAAATTTTTAATTTTTTGTTTTGCTTGTTTTTTTTTTTTTTTTTTTTTTTTTTGCTCCTCAGCTGAAATGTCTTACCTGTAAGGTTTTGGGGAGATGTTAAATGGCCCCAGATTTCATCTGTACTGTACTGTGACACTAAAACACACCTGAGACCTTTTTTTTTTTTTTTTTAAGAGAACTAAGCTCTTGGCATTGATGACCCCATCTGTGTTTTGTTGCTGTTCGTTTTTACTCAGTTTGTCTTTGGCCTGTGTGTTAAATTTAAATTAAAAAAACTAAATCTTGCCATGTGATGCTTGAATTTATTACCGCAAAACTCCGTGCTGGTTTCCATGAGACATCTGAAAGTCTGTTGGGACGTTCAGGTAGATGATCCACCTCCACGGGATCCTGCGGTCACTCCATCTACACCAGCCTCCTTCCTCCAACTTTATTTTATTCGATTCATTTGTCTAAAGTGAGCAGGCCTTAAAGTTTTGGAATACGAATTAAAAATAGAGATTATGGAGAAGTTATTGAAATCAGATTACACATTAATGTGTTAATGCAGTACGTATTTAAACCAGCGCAGGCCTGTAGTATCTTTGCTGGCTTTTCGTAGTAAAACCATCACTTGCTGTCTGCATCGCTTCCATATTCCAGAAGTTTCTCAGCAGCAGAATCCCACCTCTCCTTCATCAAGGAATATTATCAAGGAGGAAAATCCAGCTTATTGGACAATGTTTGAGGAATTGTGTTTTTGTAAATTGTAAATTACAGCTGATTTCCTGCTTTGGAACGTGCTCTTGCTCAACATGCTCAGACTGTGTGAACTTTGTCTAATTCAGTTTAACAATATTTAGGTAAATTTAAGTGTTTTTTTATTATTATTATTATTTATTTGCACAGAGAACATTAAAAAAAAGTTATGGAAATTCCTAAAATGTGTAAGAACCCTAAATGGAAGGAGGAGGTTTGAGAGGATTCATATCGAAGCGTTAAAACTTTCACCCCAGGCGCTGAACATGAAACTCCGCCCCAGGCCGCATGGACCAGATTCTTCTAGAAGGAAGAAAGGACGGTTCTTTCTGGGATTTTTTTCTTTTGTAGAATCGCTATCGCTCGGGAGGTGTGGAATCTGGGAGGAAGGAAATTCCTGCCGGGCCTCCCGTGCAAGACTGGGCTGTTGGAGGTGGAGTCACGTCAACATCTAGAGGGTTAGGAGAGGTGGAGGAAGAGCTGACGTTCGTGGTCTAGTGGCTGGTCCTCAAAGATATGGGCAGGAGGTTCGCATCGGGGTCATGAGGGTTGCAAGAAGGGGTGTGGTGATGAGGTCCAAGAACCTGGTCCAAGAGCTCTTCAAGCCTGCAGCCTTCTATGTGCGGGTAACACACTCGCCTATGAACCAGAAGACTCAGGTTCGAACCCCACTCACTACCATCGTGTCCCTGAGCAAGAGCAAGTGTCTTCAGGGGGGGACTGTCCCTGTCACTACTGAGTGTAAGTCGCTCTGGATAAGGGCGTCTGGTAAATGCTGTAAATGTAAAGAGAAGGAGGTGCTGAGCAATCTGTTCCATGAATCCCACCGTACGTATGTTTCCTGTCCTGGGTCCTCCTTGGTCGTGGTCTCCATGGTCTCAGTCGGGTGGGTGTGTCCACGCCTTCGGCTGGTGGCGCGTGTGTTTGTGTGTGTCAGGCCTGCATTGTTCTCCCGCAGTTTGCCTCTGAGCACAAAGCAAGTGCCGAGAGACGAGAGGGACACGGTGTGTATGTGTGTGTGTGTGTGTGTGTGTGTGTCCCTCTCCCTCCTTTTGAGTGATAGTCCGAGGGAGGGAGGGAGGGTTAGATCTCTCTCTCCTTCCCGCACTTCTCCTAACGCTGCTTATTTTATATTCCTCCCTTTTTTCCTCCTCGGCCGCCACCGTTGTTCAGCTCTGCGGCGGGAGGCTAGTGAACGCGGGGCGACCTCTGACCCCGGCAGATCTGCGCATCAAGGCCCCCGCGGTGATGGGGCACTTTTTAAACGCTCGGACTGCGAGACGGTGCCGACGTCACCGATGCTGCCGCGGTGAAGTAGGTCAGCCGTGCTTGTGATGTCACATGCTGCCCGGCGGGCCGGTTTCAGGGACGAGCCCACGCCAGCCGAGAGACACGCCCACTTCCAGAGCACCGCAGTGGACGTCTACACGCGGACCTGACCAATACGCACAAGCCATTTCATACCGCCGGGACGACACAAACACTGTATACGTATTCCCAAACAAAAGCCATAAAACACGCCACACGCGCCATTTAAAAACCACACACACATAAATAACGTTTTACAGTGAACCGTAATCACACGAACTACCCACAAAGCACGAAACAAACCACCTAATTCAATTAAACGCCGCCGTGATTTATAGATCATGACGTTTCTGCACGAAAATAAAACCACTAATCCCATAATCAACCCATCATCACCCAACCCTCACCCTACAGGCAAAGTCAGTCTCGCCAACAAACTTTCTTTTTATTTTATTTTTTATCCGTAAACCTGTATGCAAATCAGATCGCTTGGAACTTATTTTTACTAAATCAGAATAAAATGACGTCTCCCACACACACACACACACAAATATAGTCCATCCTCAGCTGGAGAATAAGCAACAGGTACCAAAACTGATGCTGCAGATATAACAGGTGTTCCCTGTTTCTCAGCCTTGGTTTGTACCACCACGTTCTCTCGCTCAACGTAGCTTTTCAGCATGTTGATATGGCAAACTCGAGTTTTCCGTTTCCTGTTCGGTGAACAGAGGACATAATCGCTCTTACTCAACTTTGAGTCCACCACATATGGACCCACAAACTTGGCCTGCAATAGGCAGTAAAACTAAAACCTGGTCACCAGGCTCAAAAGATCTGGGGACTGTTTTTTTATCATAATGAGTCTTCATGTCCCTCTGGGCTGAAGACAACGAGTCTAACGCAGCTGAACAAGCCTTATGAAGGCGTTCCCGAAACGCACTGATGTCATCTAAAACATTAGTGCTGGGAGCAGGCTGCTCCGACACCCACGTCTCCCGTAAAAGTCTAAGAGGACCAAGCAAAGTGTGACCAAACTCTAAGTCTGCAGGACTAAATCCCAGGGACTCTTGGACAGTCTCACAAACAGCAAATAAAAGCAAAGGGAGTCCTTCATCCCATTCTTTAGCTGTGTCCAAGCAATAAGCACGAAGCATGGTTTTCAAGGTTTGGTGAAACCTCTCTAGCGCCCCCTGTGACTGAGGGTGATAGGCACCAGAAACAGCATGCCTAATTCCAAGGTGGGACAACACCTGTTTAAAAAGACGTGACAGGAAATTGGACCCTTGGTCCGTCTGCACCACCTAGTGAAAAGAACTGGGTCAGTGCTTTCACCACGGCCTTAGTTTTTAATGAGCGTAAGGAGACAGGTCAGTGGGTCTGGCCAGGAGTCCTACGGGGACGTATGCTGGAGAATTTTGTCTTTGTTGAACTGTTTTGTCTAGTTAATACAGGTGTGTGTGGCGTACAGGGATGGGGAAGCTGGAGATTAGAACAGTTCTCTGAGACGGGGGTTGTTCCCCCGTTTTTTCTTTTGTGCTGTGTATATTTCCAGTTGGAGTTGTAACCTGTTCACGCATTAAGAGTGGAGGGAAGTTCTGCCCCTAAAAACCATGTAAAAACCCCTGGGAAACAGACAAAAACCTGTGATATTTATTGTATTTGTCTGTGTGCGCTTCGTCCTTGATCCATTGCCCTAGTAGATCTAGACAAAAAAAATCGGGGTTGCAGTGCCAAGCACAAGCATCATCATTTCTCATTTTTATTGCATTGGACTGTATATGTTAGACGAGTGTTGAATCTACTTCTCATGGAGGTTTGTCCTTTTTTTCCCTCTGGCCAAGTAGTTCACGGTCTTTCATGCAGCTGCACAACTTCTTCAGGCAATTTTTAATACGCTTCTACACTTCTTTGAAGCGGGTTCGCTTCTTCGTTTCTGTCTTGTGGCTGATGTACTTCTCAGGACTGTTTGGCTGAAATTCCTTTGCTGTTTCTGTCTCTTGCATGATGTTCTGGTTCTCAGGATGTCTCTGCTTAGCTACCTTCACCGTTTCTGTCTCACGGCTGATGTGTAGCTTCTCCGGTCTGTTCTTCTGAGCTTCCATCACCGTTTCTGTGTCACGGCTGATGTGTTTTTTATGATGTTCCTGAATACTGAACACACGTCTTCTCAGTCGACGTTGGCGAGACTGCATGTTGAGAATGAAACTGTGATTCAGCAGTTCTTCTGCAGTAGGCCTCCTTGCTGGGTCCACAGTTAATGCAGCTCTCACAAAACTCTTAAAATCCTCAGACCAGATGTTTTTTGTGTTTGTTATCCAACTCTAATAGACTTTATCTGATTCATATGTCAAAAGGGACATGTACTCTGCTAAATCAAGTACAGAGATGCCCAGGGACCAAATGTCACATCTTTCGTCATAGCTGCCACGTTCCTCAGCCATTGAAACCTCAGGAGCTCTGGTAATTTCTGTTCCTACAATCACAGCAGTTTTGTTCTCCATCTTCTCGACCAGACCAAAATCACAAATCTTGACTTCTCCAGCCTTGGTGAGCAAGATATTTTCTAATTTGAGGTCCCTGTGCATATACCCCTTCCCATGCATGTTATGTAGACCTTGTAGACATTGTTTGGTTATATATGCAATCTCCTGTTCAGTGAGGGGTCCTGTCTTGTAACACAGACCAAACAAACTGCCACCAACACAAAGCTCCATTATCACGTAAAGTCGTTTCTCCCAGTAGTAGACCTCTATAAGGTTTGTAATGTTACGGTGGTTGATGTCCTGCATGAATTTTATTTCATTATCGTTAAAAAACTCCAGATCTATGACCTTAACTGCAGACACCTGACTGTTGCGTCGATCCATGACCTTAAAAACCTTCCCATATCCCCCATACCCAAGCAGCCCCAGATCTTCGTAATACTTAGAGGGGTCTTCTAATTTTATGCCATTCACTTTTTCAGTACCGACCTGAACTGCTTCTTTAAGTTATTCAGAGAATTCTGTAAAGAACATTTTTAAATATAAATGACTAATGTAAATGTATTCTTTAAATAGAGTTGGAATAAAAACATTCTTTATGACGTTTATGACTTTCTTTAGGTAGGGAGTGGGTGGGAAAAGAGAGGGAGTGGGGATGTTTAAAAAAAGTCCCTCATTTACAGGACCTAACGCAGGGGTGGGCAAACTATGGCTCGCGGTTGTTTTTTTAAATCCAACTTGTGGAAGATTGGTACAAAATTTCCCAAATTGCCCCTGGGAAACAGACAAAATGGAATAAACGTGTGATATTTATTGTAGCTGTCTCTGTGTGGCTTGGAGAATGATCAGAAATCCTTCAAATTAATCTGCTATTACACTCAAAAATTTATGATACTACAATAGTTTCTGGCTGGGCCTACTTTTTTTTCAAGTGCACCACAATTTTACAGGTTCACCCTTTTTTTTAATTAGTTGCATCGCTATTGCGTGATCAGCAATGACCTCTTGCATGAGGGTCCAGCGCACGGGGGCCAGGAGGAAGGGCTGTGAGAGGATGGGGGAGGACTGTTTGTCATTTTTGGTGCCGGGTATGTAGGATACCGTGAAGTTGAATCGGGTGAAGAACAGGACCCATCGTGCTTGGCGTGGGTTGAGGCGTTGTGCGTTCTGTAGGTAGGCCAGATTCTTGTGGTATGTTAAAACCAAAAATGGGTGGATCGCACCCTCCAGCCAGTGACGCCATTCCACTAGAGCCAATTTTATGGCCAGGACTTCCCTGTTCCCAATGTCATAGTTTTGCTCGGCTGGGCTCAGTCTCCGGGAGAACAAGGTGCAAGGGTGTAGTTTGTTGTCCAGAGGATTGCGTTGGGACAGAACCGCTCCTACTGGACACGTCGACTTCGACAGTGAAGGGGAGTTGGGGGTCCGGATGGAATAAGATAGGAGTCACTTGAGCAGGTTGAATATACGTGCTGATCCTGGGGGCTCAGTTTGAACTGCGTGGGCTTGTCATACAGGAGGGAGGTCATGGGTTATGCAACTCTGCTAAGTTTCGGATAAAGCGACGGTAGAAATGAGCAAACCCGAGGAATTGTTGGAGCTGACGGATGGTGGTGGGTATGGGCCAGTCGGTGTCGGCTGTAGTTTTGGTAGGGTCCATGGCGATTCCTTGGGGGCCGATGTGGAATCCCAGGAACGAAATTTCTGCTGCATGGAAGGTACCCGTTTCGGAGATCCAGCTTGGGAAAGGAGTGGGAGGGGGTACCGGTTCTTCTTGGTCACTGCATTTAATTTACAATAGTCGATGCAAAGCCGTAGCCCACCGTTCTTTTTTTCCCACAAAGAAGAACGGGGCGGCAGCTGGAGAGGTGGAAGGGCAGATGATGCCACTGGACAGGGATGGAAAGGAGAGCGGCTACGCCATTCTTGGCCGCGCTCAGCGAGACGTTGATCGATGGACGTGGCCAGCCAGATTATACTGTCCAACGTGTCGCCCCAATCGCGGTTCACCATCTCGTCCTGGAGGTCGGAGGTGTTTGCTCTGTGAGGGGGAGACTGGCGAGGAGTGAGGACTGGGAAGGAGCTGTGGACATGCCGCAGCGTGGCGGGAAGTGAGTTCTGGATCTATAGGATGTACCGGGGCAGAGGAGAACCGGAAGACGGTGGGTTTCAGGACGGTCAGGGAGCGTAGACTGGAAAGGAGGATGTCTTGGGTGGCAGGAAGGTAGGGGAGCATGGTTTCACGTCTTAAAATCAGGGACAGACAGAAGTCATGGCCAGGAAGTTCAATTCGGAGTTCCGTCGTGGTTTCAAGGGTTCAGGCAATTCTCAAAGTCAGGGGCAGGCGAAGGTCGTAGTTTATGGGTGGAATTATTTGGCCGTGGACTTTTCATTTTTTAACCTCTATTGTACCATGCCTCTTTCTGCCAGGTAACATCAAGTTGGAGTGGTTTGAATACAGTGCTTTTGTGTGTAGAGAGATACCTTTGTTCGGATGTGGATCTGCGAACGTAAGTCTTTTTTATCTGAATTTTACTGCATAGCGAGGAATAGAATCTCTGTGCTTTAATTTAAATGAAAAGAATCTACATATCCTACAAAATAGCCCGGGACCGTAGAAACCGAGGCATTTCTAAATCCAGATCCACTCTGACAAGGTATAAAATGAACATAGACTAATTACTGTATCACTTACAATGTGGCATGTAGATATGGCTGGCACAATAGATGAACTCACAAACCAAACTGTAGCCAGTAATAACTAAGATTTGTGACATTTTAGCAGTATTACATTGAACATCATAAACCATCTCCCATGGTGAACAATTTGATAATAACTGATCAGGGATTGGAAATTGCTCTGTTAAAATTCATAGTTTACAGTTTAAATTCATGTTCAGTATGATGTTTCAGAATATGTTTAGGATCAGAATTGATATTTATGTGAAACTGTTTTTCGCTCTGAACACCTCAACAGTGCCATAATCTCAAATAATAACTTTTAGTGACAAATGTGTAATTCTTTAATCACATGGCAACACACGGAACTTTTATTTGTGTTTATTTTTCCGGCCACTGTTGATTGGGCTCAGTCAGTCGATGCAAATTCGCAGAGTTATGAATTCCCTAATAAAGGTGTAATTCTCTAATCACATGGCAACATGTGGGACTTTATAATTTGTATTTATTTTTCCGGCCACTGTTGTTGATTGGGCTCAGTCAGCCAGTGCAAATCTGCAGAGTTCTGAATTGCATAATAAAGGTGTAATTCTCTAATCACATGGCAACATGCGGGACTTTTTATTTGTATTTATTTTTCCCGACACTGTTGTTGATTGGGCATCATTTCTCATTTGTATTGCATTGGACTGTATATGTTAGACGAGTGTTGAATTTTTAACACTGCAGCAACTCTGTGCTGTCAGGCCCGAGCAGTTGAGACATGGGTTGATGAACTAAATAGTAAATGTTCATCTACTTCTCATGGAGGTTTGTTTCTGTCTCGTGCATGATGTTCTGGTTCTCAGGACATCTCTGCTTAGCTTCCTTCGTCGTTACTGTCTCACGGCTGATGTGTTGCTTTTTAGGACATCTTTGCTTAGCTTCCTTTGCCGTTTCTGTCTCATGGCTGATGTTTATCTTCTCAGGAGAAGGACGTCTCTTCTTAGCTATTTTCACCATTTCTGTCTCATGGCTGATGTGTAGCTTCTTAGGACGAGGACGTCTCTGCTTAGCTAGTTTCACCATTTCTGTCTCATGGCTGATGTGTAGCTTCTCAGGACGAGGACGCCTCTGCTTAGGTACTTTCAATGTTTCTGTCTCATGGCTGATGTGTAGCTTCTCAGGACGAGGACATGTCTGCTTAGCTAGTTTCACCATTTCTGTCTCATGGCTGATGCGTAGCTTCTCAGGACGAGGACGCCTCTGCTTAGGTACTTTCACCGTTTCTGTCTCACGGCTGATGTGTAGCTTCTCAGGACGAGGACTTAGCTACTTTCACCTTTTCTGTCTCATGGCTTATGTGTAGCTCCTCAGGTCTGTTCTGCTGAGCTTCCATTGCTGTTTCTGTCTCATTGCTGAAATTATGCTTTTAAGACGTTTCTGCGTTCTGCACAGATGTCTTCTCAGTCAACGTCGGCGAGACTGCATGTTGAGAATGAAACTGTGATTCAGCTGTTCCTCTGCAGAAGGCCTCCTTGCTGGATCCACAGTCAATGCAGCTCTCACAAAACTCTTAAAATCTTCAGACCAGATGTTTTTTGTGTTTATTATCCAACTCTAATAGACTTTATCTGATTCATATGTCAAAAGGGACATGTACTCTGCTAAATCAAGTACAGAGATGCCCATGGACCAAGTGTCACATGTTTCATCATAGCTGCTACGTTCCCCAGCCATTGAAACCTCAGGACCCCTGAACATTGCTGTTCTTACAACTTCATCTGTTTTGTTCTCCATCTTCTCGACCAGACCAAAATCACATAAGATTCAATTCCAGTTGGTGGTTTAAAACCCTGGCGGTAAAACCTCAGTAAATTGAGCAGTGAGCTCCGATTCGACAAACGTTCACAAATCTTTGCTGGATTTCCTCTTACTCATTAAACAAAAATCTCCACTTTAACAAAGTCATGTATGTCTATGAACTTTTTAATTGCTTTTTTTGCATTTGCTGCAGATAAATTGTGAAATTGCTTTTAAGGCGCTTGCTGTGGTTATGATGGTATTCGACATTTCAGAAAAAAAGTTCCAAATGGAAAGACAGGGAGTGATTTAATTAATATAAATAAAGTGCTTTTCAGATGAGGTCAGATTTGTAAATCCATGTACATCATGTACTTTCACAATTGTGAAAGACATAGATAAAAAGTTAGGTATGGGGTCAGGGTTGGGATTTTCTTTTGAAACGTTGCATATCGTCAAAAGTGCAGCAAGTGAAAGAGCAGCTGTATTATTTCACATTTTCACAATTTATTAGCTGCAGAAATTGAAAAACCAATGTTTGTGTCCAAGTTCATAGACATACATGACTTGAAAACTTTTATTCCCTCATTGAGGTTCTTTCTCTTTTATTCCTCTGACCAAGTAGTTCACGGTCACTTTTATTCCCTCAGTCAAGTATTTCACTGTCTTTCATGCAGTAGCACTTTTTTAATACGCTTCCACACTTTTTTGATTCGTTGAAGGGTTCGCTTCTTCGTTTCTGTCTTGTGGCTGACGTTATTCTTCTCAAAACTGTTCGGCTGAGATTCCTTTGCTGTTTCTGTCTTGTGCATGATGTTCTGGTTCTCAGGAAGTCTCTGCTGAGCTTCCTTCATCGTTTCTGTCTTACAGCTTATGTGTAGCTTCTCAAGACGTTTCTGCTTAGCTACATTCATCGTTTCTGTCTCACGGCTGATGTGTTTTTTAGGATGTTCCTGAATACTGAACACACGTCTTCTCAGTTGACGTTGGCGAGACTGCATGTTGAGAATGAAACTGTGATTCAGCAGTTCCTGTGCAGTAGGCCTCCTTGCTGGGTCCACAGTTAATGCAGCTCTAACAAAACTCTTAAAGTCTTCAGACCAGATGTTTTCTGTGTTTGTTATCCAACTCTAATAGACTTTATCATATTCATATGTCAAAAGGGACATGTACTCTGCTAGATCAAGTACAGAGATGCCCAGGGACCAAATGTCACATCTTTCATCATAGCTGCCACGTTCCTCAGCCATTGAAACCTCAGGAGCTCTGGTCACTTCTGTTCCTACAATCACAGCAGTTTTGTTCTCCATCTTCTCGACCAGACCAAAATCACAAATCTTGACTTCCCCAGCCTCGGTGAGCAAGATATTTTCTATTTTGAGGTCCCTGTGCATATAACCCTTCCCATGGATGTAATGTAGACCTTGTAGACATTGTTTGGTTATATATGCGATCTCCTGTTCATTGAAGGGTCCTGTCTTGTAACACAGACCAAACAAACTGCCACCACCACAAAGCTCCATGAACACGTAAAGTTGTTCATGCCAGTAGTAGACCTCTATAAGGTTTGTAATGTTACGGTGGTTGATGTCCTGCATGAAATTCACTTCATTATTGCTAAAAACTTAATCCAGATCTATGACCTTAACTGCATACACCTGACCGTCTCGTCGATCCATGACCTTAAAAACTTGCCCATATTCCCCCTTCCCAAGAAGACACAGATATTCGTAATACTTAGAGGGGTCTTCAAATTTTATGCCATTCCCTTCTTTTTCAGTATCGACCTGAGCTGTTTGCTCCAGTTTTTCAGAGAATTCTTTGAAGAACATTTTTTTAAATATAAATGACTAATGTAAATATATTCTTTAAATAGAGTTTGGAATAAAAACATTCTTTATGACGTTTATGAATTTTCTTTAGGTAGGGAGTGGGTGGGAAAAGAGGGGGAGTGGGGATGTTTAAAAAAATCCCTCATTTACAGGACCTAAAGCAGGGGTGGGCAAAATATGGCTCGCGGTTGTTTTTTTAAATCCAACTTGCGGAAGATTGGTACAAAATTTCCCAAATTGCCCCTGGGAAACAGACAAAATGGAATAAACGTGTGATATTTATTGTAGCTGTCTCTGTGTAGCTTGGAGAAAGTTCAGAAATCTTTCAATTTAATCTGCTATTACACTCAAAAATTGATGATTCTACCATAGTTTCTGGGTGCGCCCACATTTTTTTCCTAGGTGCACCACAATTTTACAGGTTCACTCTTTTTTTTAAATTAGTTGCTTCACTATTGACTTATTGTCAAAAGGCAAATTTGTTGACGCACTTGCAGACATACTGTGAGTGGGGGGACAAGCCGTCGTACAGGCAGAGGACACTGGACGAACTGGTGAGGAGGTCCGGAGGCGTTTCGTCTGTGAGGGGGAGACCGGCGGGGAGTGAGGACAGGGAGGAAGGTGGGGAGTCCGGGAAGAGCAACAAACCTGGCCATTTTAGAACCGGTCAACCAGGACCATTATGGTGGTCATCCCCTTGGATTGGGGTAAGCCTGTGACGAAATCCATGGATTCATGGGACCAGGGGCGATGGGAGCGAGGTAGAGGGAGGAGAAGGCCTTGTGGCCTCTGGTTGTCGATTTTATGTGCTGCACAGGTGGAACAGGCGGTGACGTACACCTGTATATCTGCAGCCAGGCCTGGCCACCAAAACGTCTGGTGAATGTTGGCTAGGGTGCGCTGCCATCCTGGGTGCCCAGCCAGTGGGGTGTCATGCCCCCACTGTAGGATGCGTGGACGGAGAGGGGATGAGACGTACATGAGGTTGGGAGGCATGGTTCAAGGGGGGAGGGGGGGTGTGCATGATCAGCAATGACCTCTTGCATGAGGGTCCAGCACACGGGGGCCAGGAGGAAGGGCTGTGAGAGAATGGGGGAGGACTGATTGTCCTCAGCCTCCGGGACGTATCATGCATGCGTATCAAGCCATCTTTGCATTTTTGGTGCTGGGGATGTAGGATACCGTGAGGTTGAAGAACAGGACCCATCGCGCTTGGCGTGGGCTGAGGTGTTGTGCGTTCTGTAGATAGCCCAGATTCTTGTGGTATGTTAAAACCAAAAATTGGTGGATCGCTCCCTCTGATCGCTGATGTGGAATCCCAGGAAGGAAATTTCTGCTGCATGGAAGGTACTCTTTTCTAGCTAATAAAGAGACGGTTCTGCAGGAGGCGCTGGAGGACCTGTCGGACATGAGATACGTGGGTTGAGAGGTCAGGGGAGTAAATGAGAATATTGTCTAGGTAGACGAAGACGAAAAGGTTGAGGATGTCTCTCAGCACATTGTTGATGAGGGCTTGTAAAGTGGCTGGGCTATTGGAGAGGCCGAAGGGCATGACCAGATATGAAGCTGGTCTTCCACTCCTCCCCCTCCCGGATCCAAACGAGCTTGTAGGCGTTTCAGAGATCAAGCTTTGTAAAGATGGTGGCCCCTGCCAGGAGTTCGAAGGCGGTGTTCAGGAGTGGGAGGGGGTACCTGTTATTTTTGGTCATTGCGTTTAATTTACGATAGTCAATGCACGGCCGTAGCCCCCCGTCCTTTTTTCCCACAAAGAAGAATGGGGCGGCAGCTGGAGAGGTGGAAGGGTGGATGATGGCACTGGACAGTGGTGGAAAGGGGCGCGGCTACGCCGTTCTTGGCCACGCTCAGCAAGAGGTTGATTGATGGACGTGGCCAGCGTGATTATACTGCCCAACGTCTCGCCCTAATTGCGGTACCGCCCGTCGTCTGGTTTCGCCCTGAAACACGATCTGGAGGCGGTCCAGGAAGGCGGGGACAGAGAGGCATTCCACCAGCAGCGTTACCCACTCCAGCGCACGTCCCTAACACGTCCGGGAGGAGTTTGGTCTGTGAGGGGGAGACTGGCGAGGAGTGAGGACAGGGAGGGAGCCGTGGATGTGCCGCAGCGTGGCGGGGAGTGACTTCTGGATCTGTGGGAAGTACCGGGGCAGAGAAGAACCGGAAGACGGTGGGTTTCAGGACGGTCTGGGAGCGTGGACTGGACAGGAGGATGTCTTGGGTGGCAGGAACGTAGGGGAGCATGGATTCACATCTTAACACAAGGGGCAGGCAGGCTCAAGGTCAGAGACAGGCAGAAGTCATGGCCAGGAAGTTCAATTCGGAGTTCCGTCGTGGTTTCAAGGGGTCAGGCAATTCTTGAAGTCGGGGGCAGGCGAAGGTCGTAGTTTATGGGTGGAAATATTTGGGCGTGGGTAAATGAGCTAGCGTCTCTGGTGAAGAATCTCATTCAAAGAGCTTTCATTTCTGCTTCCGAGTCATTGTCTTCCTGACTGGTCTGGCGCTCTCTGGTGGGTTGGAGGAGTGTTGGCCATGACACTAATAATAAATAGTTAAATAACAATCTGGTTAACAAAGTTCTTTAATTGAAGTACAATTCTACAAGAAAGGTAAATTAATGAAAACGTGTTGGTGCTTAAAGTGAAAGTAAAGTGATTGTCATTGTGAAACAATGCAGCACAGCACATGGGAAAATGACACTGCGAAATGTTTCCTCTGTATTTAACCATTACCCTTGGTGAGCAGTGGGCACCATGACAGGCGCCCAGGGAGCAGTGTTTTGGGACGTTGCTTTGCTCAGTGGCACCTTGGTGGATCTGCATTCGAACTGGCAACCTTCTGATTACCTGCCACCACTGCCCCTAAAAAAAAAAAAGATTCTCTGAATGGAAATTAAAACAAGATAAATGTGTGTCTGTTGCCTAAACCACTTACAGTTACAGAGATTTTTTTTCTCCTGAACGTTTTTTTGTTGCACCATTGAGATATTAGGTGGCATGTCTGACCAAATTGGTTGTGCACTAAATTCATAATTTGCAGTCACCTGTAAACAGCAAAGTGTAAATTTGAATTTTGACAGTCTACCTGGCTCTGCCAAGCATGTAATTTCAACAGTTTTGTGTCTTGAAGACTTCATTAAATGATGTACAGTACAAGCCAAATGTTTGGACACAGCTTCTCATTAAATATGTTTTCTTTATTTTCATTACCATTTACGTTGGTAGATTCTCAATGAAGACATCAAAACTGTGAATGAACACATGTGGAGTTATGTACAAAAAGTGGAGACCTGACCTCCACAGTCACCGGACCTGAACCCAATCAAGATGGTTTGGGGTGAGCTGAACCGCAGAGTGAAGGCAAAGGGGCCAACACATCTGGGAACTCCTTCAAGACTGTTGGAAAAGCATTTCAGGTCGAGAGAATGCCAAGAGTGTGCAAAGCAGTAATCAGAGCAAAGAAACTAGAATTTAAAACATGTTTTCACTTATTTCCCTTGGTGAGCAGTGACAGGCGCCCAGGGAGCAGTGTGTGGGGACGGTGCTTTGCTCAGTGGCTCAGGTATTGTCAACAAAGTTATTACGTAAACTGAAGGACACATACAAGCTAGATCCAGTCTCAGGAGCAAATGTAGCCTACAAAGGAAACGGCAGAACCGCATACTCTATTGTACCTAGCCACTTAAGTTTTAAAAGATTTGATGAAAGCTTACAGACGTTTAAATGAAAGCACCGGAGACCATTGTAGCGGCAACTAAGCAGCTAAGCGTTACGAAATCAGTGAATGGTAACAGTCTGCTGCGATAAATGGTATAATTGTTGAGCGAACACAGAAGTGAGACACGTTACGTTCGCACATATCTGGCTCAAATTTAACTCCATACTAACGTCAGTCAGTGGAGGTCAGTGGTGGTTCCTCTGGCCAGGAGTCCTAGGGGGACGTATGCTGGAGAATTTTGTCTTTGTTGAACTGTTTTGTCTAGTTAATACAGGTGTGTGTGGCGTACAGGGATGGGGAGGCTGGAGATTAGAACAGTTCTCTGAGACGGGGGTTGTTCCCCCGTTTTTTCTTTTGTGCTGTGTATATTTCCAGTTGGAGTTGTAACCTGTTCACGCATTAGGAGTGGAGGGAAGTTCTGGACCTAAAAACCATGTAAAACCCCCTGGGAAACAGGCAAAAATGGAATAAACCTGTGATATTTATTGTATTTGTCTGTGTGCGCTTCGTCCTTGATCCATTGCCCTAGTAAATCTAGACAAAAAAGAACTAGAAAAAAAGACAAATTCGGGGTTGCAGTGCCAAGCACAAGCATCATCATTTCTCATTTTTATTGCATTGGACTGTATATGTTAGACGAGTGTTGAATTTTTAACACTGCAGCAACTCTGTGCTGTCAGGCCCGAGCAGTTGAGACGTGGGTTGATAAACTAAATAGTAAATGTTCCTCTACTTCTCATGGAGGTTTGTCCTTTTTTTCCCTCTGGCCAAGTAGTTCACGGTCACTTTTATTCCCTCAGTCAAGTTTTTCACTGTCTTTCATGCAGCAGCACAACTTCTTCAGGCCTTTTTTAATACGCTTCCACACTTTTTTGATTCGTTGACGAGTTTGCTTTTTCGTCTTTGTCTTGTGGCTGACGTTATTCTTCTCAAAACTGTTTGGCTGAGATTCCTTTGCTGTTTCTGCCTCGTGCATGATGTTCTGGTTCTCAGGACGTCTCTGCTGAGCTTCTTTCATCGCTTCTGTCTCACGGCTTATGTGTAGCTTGTCAGGTTGGTTCAGCTGAGCTTCCTTAACCGTTTCTGTCTCACGGCTGATGTGTAGCTTCTCAGGACGTCTCTGCTGAGCTTCCTTCACCATTTCTCTCTCACGGCTGATGTGTAGCTTCTCAGGTCTGTTCTGCTGAGCTACCTTCACCGTTTTTGTCTCATGGCTGATGTGTCGCTTCTCAAGACTTTTCTGCTGAGCTTCCATTGCTTTTTTTGTCTCATTGCCTAAATTATTGTTTTTAAGATGTGTCTGAATACTGAAAACACGTTTTCTCAGTCTACCTTGGTGAGACTGCACATTGAGAATGAACCTGTGATTCAGCGGTTGCACTGCAGTAGGCCTCCTTGCTGTGTCCACAGTTAATGCAGCTCTCACAAAACTCTTGAATTCTCAGACCAGATGTTTGGTATCCAAATCTGATAGACTTTATCTGATTCATATGTCAAAAGGGACATGCGCTCTGCTAGATCAAGTAGATCAAATGCCCGGGGACCAAATGTCATCTTTCATCATAGCTGCCACATTCCTCAGCCATTGAAATCTCAGGAGCCCTGAACTCTTCTGTTCCTACAACTTAATCTGGTTCGTTCTCAATCTTCTCAACCAGACCAAAATCACAAATCTTGACCTCTCCAGCCTCGATGAGCAAGATATTGTCTAATTTGATGTCCCTGTGCATATAACCCCTCACATACATGTAATGTAGACCTTGTAAACATTGTTTGGTTACAAATGCAATCTCCTGTTCATTGAAGGATCCTGTTTTATAACACAGATACCACAAATTGCCACCACCACAAAGCTCCATGAACATGTAAAGTCGTTTGTCCGAGTAGTAGACCTCTATAAGGTTTGTAATGTTATGGTGGTTGATGTCCTGCATGGAGTTATGTACTTAACAAAAAAGTGGAGACCTGGCCTCCACAGTCACCGGACCTGAACCCAATCGAGATGGTTTGGACCGCAGAGTGAAGGCAAAGGGGCCAACGAGTGCTAAACACCTCTGGGAAATGTTGGAATCATTTCAGGTGACGACCTCTTGAAGCTCATCGAGAGAATGCCAAGAGTGTGCAAAGCAGGAATCAGAGCAAAGAAACTAGAATATAAAACATGTTTTCGGTTATTTCACCTTTTTTTGTTAAGTACATAACTCCACATGTGTTCATTCATAGTTTTGATGCCTTCAGTGAGAACCTACCAATGTAATTGGTCATGAAAATAAAGAAAACACATTGAATGAGAAGATGTGTCCAAACTTTTGGCCTGTACTGTATTTATATATCTAGATATCATATATATATATATTTTTGTTTGGTTTTGTTTTATTGGGGTCTAGATTGGGGATTGTATGAGCTGTTTTCTTTTGTAAGCTCTTGTTATTGCTCACGCTCTAACTCCAATAAACAAAGTAAAATAGATAAAAATAAATAATAACAAAAAAAAAAAAAAAAAACATGGTTTAAGAGAAAATAGAAAACAAATATAAAACTGACAACTTTTATGAAATATATTTTAATTTTTTTAAAGAAGCATTTGGAGGTCAGAAACGTTTAGTTGAATATTGCTTTATTATGCAAGTTTAAGTGTTTACGACATCATTTCATATAACATAATGTATAATTGTGTGTAAGAAATGAATCCGAGGAAGAGTGAGTTTGATTGTCATTGCTGGTATGAGAATTTTAGCTTCTGGACATGTAAACCTAATGGAGAAAAAGGAGAACACGTTACAATCCCATATCATGTGCAATATATTATTTTTAAGGGTTTTCTGTGTGTATGTTTGGCTGCGACACACCTCGTTTAATTGGTGTTTGGCTTCTGTGGCGTGGACGGACGCGATCCCGTTCAAACGAAGGTTCCGGCGTCTTCAGCACCTGCTCCAGTGTGGTCAGCTCTGGACTCGCCTGAAAGTGGAATCGGGTTATATTTCCCCAGCCCACCGTCTCCGGAAGTGAAATAAAGCATCGCGCCTGCCTGTGCCACCGGAGTCTCGCTGCGGGCCTCGGAAGCGGGAGAGCCGGGCCTGTCCTCGCCTTTTTCCCGCTCTCTCTGCTGCAGGATAGCGTTGCGTGTGGCCCTGTACTCCAGGGAGAAGTCGCTGAGCGTTTTGCAGAGGGCCTCGGCGCTGGTCTCCCTCACCGTGGGCCGAGAGTAGCCCAGGAACAGGAGAAAGGAATGGAACCTGTGTGGAAGGGAGAAATTGAGAGTCCTAAATGAAAAGTTGAAAGTAGTCCGCTCCAGCTGGTCAGATCTGACCACAGTTCACCAGGATCTCCCCGTGTAGAAGTTATTGGTTGTGGTCAAACCATCTGTTGATGGCCTGTGGCTTATTTCAGTACGGAATGACTGCGAAGTGCTGTACCTGTTCATGACTCGACGGTGCACAGCTCTGAGAATCTTCAGCCTCTCCTCGCACTCTTTCAGGAACCGAGGGAGGTTCTGGCGAACGGAGCCCTCGGCCCCTGTGACCCCCCTTTCATTCCCGCCGCCATCTCGTTCCAGGAGTCGCAACTGCTCCCATGATGCTCTGCAGTGGCACTCCAGCTGGCAGAGGTTGGCTTGCACCTGGGAATAATCGTACTGAGACAGGCGTAGAGGGTCAGAGGGCAAACTACACATTCCCACCAGAATCATCGCAATCGGCCAGCCTGCCACAAGCACCGATGAAGATACACAGAAAACTCCACAGTCCACAGGAGAACGTTTTTCTCCGACCTGGCCACACGGAGACATAAACGTGGTTCCCGCATTTTGGTGAAAACGCCCACGTATTAGCCCGACCTCCAAACTGACTTATGACCCCAAATTCGTCATGCATACAAGAATGGTGGATAACTCGTTCGCGGTCGTGCTGCAGCAACAACACCTCTCTAATGAAAAGGCGCGGCTGGAGAACAACGGTGAGTTTGACTCACCGTGGAGGTGAACCACTCTCTAAAGAACGCTGGGTTGCTTTTTCAACCCAAACGCTGGGTTGGGACTGCTGTTGGGTTGATTTAACCCAATTTGGGTTAAAAAGAGAAGGAGACAGGAGAAATTTTGAAGTTTTCTGCAAGCTTCATGTAACAATGCTTAATATCTTGTGACTGCATTGGCTCCACCAATTTGTGTGTGTTTTCACTCACATGGAGGTCTGTAAACTTTATTTTGCATATACGCTGTGGGATTAATGTTGTATTTTAGAAGTATACCTTTCTGTCTACATTTGTCTGTTTTTCTCAAGTTTGGACCTTTTTAAAGGAATTTTGCTTGCTGTAACGACAAAACCATTTTGTGGATGAACAAGGTGAGTTGTTTTCTCTATTCAAATAGTACTAATTAGAAACTGCTGGAATATTTGTAGTTTGAAACGTGTATTTGCATGTGTGTAAATTATGAGGTCATATTAAGTGAACAGTGAGCATTTGATACTTGCAGCATTGTGTTTTTAGAGTAGCTCTCTACTTCTCTACATACGGTTTTGTAGAATTCAAATTATTTCAATGTAGGTTTGAAAAAGTAAATACCCACTTTCAACAAATGCCAATTTTTTTGCACTACTAGTTTTGTTTAAAGCCACTTTCAAATGCTTTGGAAATGCGAGAAGAGAGCACAGCTTTTTAAACAAGCTAAAACATGGAACTTATGCAAGAACTCACTCTCACTCTCTACAACATTCGCAAGATTCTGCCTTTTCTCTCGCAACAGGCTATGCAGCTCCTCGTCCAGGCAATGGTCATCTCCAAACGATTGTAACTCTCTCCTGGCTGGAGCCTCTGCAGTCACCATAAAACCACTCCAGATGATCCAAAATATGGCAGCTCATCTCATTTTCAATCAGCCAAAATACACCCATGTTACACCTCTTCTTACCTCCCTCCACTGGCTCCCGGTAGCTGCTCGCATTGAGTTCAAATCCCTGATGCTTGCCTACAGGGCTGTAAATGGAACTGCGCCCTCCTACATCAACACACTACTACCTAGATACACTCCTGCACGCTCTCTCAGATCGGCAAACGAAAGGAGACTAAAAATTCCTTCTTCACGGGGTCTCCGATTCCAATCATGTCTGTTCTCCGTTGTTGTCCCTGGCTGGTGGAACAACCTGCCCTCCTCCACACGACTAGCCGAGACTATCACCACTTTTAAGAAGCAGGTGAAAACCCTCTTGTTCAAAAAATATTACAGACAAATCTAACACTTACACACGCACATGCGTACACATTGCACAAACAATACAAAATGTATAAATACATTATAATTTTTCTTCATCTAGCACCTAACAATCTCTGAGCATGCTCTTCACTGACAAGTTGATCCTTATCAGGGCTCTTAGTTTGTAAACTCAATATTCTATAGAAATGGAACGAGAATTGCTGGTGTCTTCCTATTGTAAGTCGCTTTGGATAAAAGCGTCTGCTAAATAAAGTAAAGTAAAGAACTGAATCACATTTGCTCTTAGATGAGAGGAGGTTGTAAAGGATGAGCCTGTCATCAACCAGATGATCCAACGCTGGCCAGCAGGTTCTTATTTGTTTTACATACATCATGTTCAGAGAGGGTTATTTGTGTTATAAATAACTCTGCCTGAATATCAAAACTGAGCATATTTTAACAGGATTGTTGGTAGAAATCTTAAAGAACATCAAAAGACACCAACATATGAACGCACACAAAATAGCTTATTTACAGTGCCTAAAATAAAACCACACTGAATTATAAAAACCATAATATTAAATAATTATATACAGCTGATTGTAGATAAATTGCCGTTAACCTGAATATTCTCTTTTTGTCTTGTTTCTTGCGCTATGTAGAGTCTTACTGAGGGAGACTCCATGGACACCCCGGCAGGAATCCTCTGCTACGAGGACAACAGTGCTGCAAGCCCAGCATTGCCACAACTCAACCCCACAAGACTGGGCATCATCTTAGATCGCAGCCTTGCAATGGAAGCATTTTGTCTAATTCTTCTTGTGCTAGATGTGTCCAGTATTGTAATTTTTATTTTTTTTTACCAACGCTGATCCTTACTGCATAGTTGTTCTTAAGTCTGATGCCTGCTTTGTTGTGTGTTTCTTACAGATGACTCTTATATCTTATTATCTATTGATGTTCATGCATGATGTAAATGTAATGAAAAGTTTTTCTAAATTTAATTTGTCTGACTTCAGTCTGATGCATTTTTACTGACTTCAGTCACAGTGTTTCTGTGATACAGTTTGATACATTTTCATAAAAAGTGAAGTGATTGTCACTTGTGACACACAGCAGCACAGCACATGGTGCACACAGTGAAATTTGTCCTCTGCATTTAACCCATCACCCTTGGTGAGCAGTGGGCAGCCATGACAGGCGCCCGGGGAGCAGTGTGTGGGGACGGTGCTTTGCTCAGTGACACCTCAGTGGCACCTTGGCGGACCGGGATTCGAACCGGCAACCTTCTGATTACTGGGCCGCTTCCTTAACCGCTAGGCCACCACTGCCCCATAAATTTTGGTAACCCAGCGCTGGGTCAAAAAGGGACAAACCCAACGCTGGGTCTTTAGCGTTAAATTGAATTGTCCTCAGAATGAATTGTCTTCATGCTAAGGTGGAGATGGGAAACATTTCTTAAATTCCTATGGACACATTTTTTACATGTTTTGTCATAAATAAAATTCCATTACTGAAGTATGTATTGCTGTAGAATTGTTTTTATTTTAGTAATTTTAATCACAAGTCTCTAGGGAGCCGTTTCAGTCAACCCAGCAGCGTAGTCATTTTTAACAAATAGTTGGGTCGAAAATCACAACCCAGCATGCTGGGTTAAACGTGTAACCCAACTTGTTGGGTCAAAATAACCGTGTGTTGGGTTTGTCCCTTTTTGACCCAGCGCTGGGTTAAAAAAATAATCCAAATTGGGTTGTTTTTAACCCAGCAGTTTTTAGTGTAGACACCAAACAGGAGAGCGAGAGTTTTAGCTCCTCCTACAGATGTGGAGGGGGGTTAAAACTGGTTCAGTCCTGGGTAATCTCACGACTGGATTACTGTAACTCCCTTCTAGCTGGTCTACCTCTATGCACCATCCGACCTCTACAACGCATACAAAATGCAGCAGCACGACTGATCTTCAACCTTCCCAAGTTCTCCCACACCGCCCCTCTGCTACGTTCCCTCCACTGGCTCCCAGTAGCTGCACGCATCAGGTTCAAAATACTGATGCTGGCCTACAAAGCCAAACATGGAGTAGCACCATCCTACCTCACAGCCCTTATTACACCTCACACTGCACCTCGTTTACTCCGAGCCTCCAGTACTGCTCGCCTGGTCCCCCCATCTCTGAAGAACTCCCCCTCGAGGTCAGAACAGCTCAGTCACTGAGCACTTTCAAACGGCAGCTCAAGACCTTCCTCTTTAGAGAATATATACAAGAACTTGTAACGTTCTTATTGTCTGACGTATGTATAGAAACTACAACAGAGTGAATAAAAAGATCGGATTTATAGTTGGGGTCCTAGTGAACCGGACTTGATCACGTTGTAAATCGCTCTGGATAAGGGCGTCTGCCAAATGCCTTAAATGTAAATGTAAAATAGCGTTCGTGACGTTGTCTGCGTTTATGAGAAAAGCGTACCCGTGTGGACGGGGACTAAAAGAGGACGTCAATGAAGACTTTTAGTCCAGGACTCGGCGTAATCTGTGAGCGGGTTCTGTATTTTTTTTGCTTCGTGGCACATACCCAGCCTTACCCTGCTGGCTTGGGTGACTGCTGTGATGTCAGAGTGGAGGTCGGAGCACTGTGGGTAGAGCTGCAGCAGCAGCAAGCACACGTGGCGCAGCAGCGGCTGCCGGTTGCGGGTGTCCCTCACCTGGGACAGTTTGGCCAGGTAGCTCAGGTCAAAGCCACGTGCCTGTGTGTCAGAAAGACGACGTTGGGAGACCCCATGACGTTCGTTCAGGGGAGCAGAGGCTTTCAAGGCAAGAAGAGGCCGCCGCCGCCGCCTCCTACCTTGCATCCGTTTAGAAAGTTGCCGATGGCCAGCACGGTCGCCAGGATGCATCGGAACGTTTGATTGGCCGCTAGTTGTTCCATGGCCAGCTTGAGGTGGAACAGCGGCTCTGCGATTTCCTGCGGGCCGTTATAGAGAATACTTGGTTAACTCCTTCTATCATTTTAAAGTGAAGTGATTGTGATACGCAGCAGCACAGCACACGGTGCACACAGTGATATTTGTCCTCTGCATTTAACCCATCACCCTGAGTGAGCAGTGGGCAGCCATGACAGGCGCCCGGGGAGCAGTGTGTGGGGACGGTGCTTTGCTCAGTGGCACCTTGGCGGATCGGGATTCGAACCGGCAACCTTCTGATTACGGGTCCTAAACTACTAGGCCACCACTGTCCTGACTGTGTCTGTGACGAGGCTTACCCTCTCCAGCGTGTCATAGTCCATGGTGAAGGCCCACAGCTGAAGCCTGGAGCTCAAGTGCTGTACGCCCCCCAGTGTGAGCAGACAGAGCTCAGCTGGGGCCAGAGGAGCATGAGGAGTCCGAGCCTTGGCCTCCTTAATCAATCGTAGCTCCTCCTCGCTGGGAACCAGAGCTTGGAGTTTCTGCGTGGAGAGAGGTCGAGGTTCAGGACAGGAGGCAAAGAAAAAGAAAAAGATCCCCACACGTCACCTGCACGTCTTCTCTGTCGAGGACGCTGCAGTCCATGCTGTAAACGGCTGGAGGGAGGAGGTGTGGGGGCGGCAGGCTACTGAGGGCTATGGTGATGATGTTGCTGCGTTTCACGCCCAGGACCGACACGCGGGCCTGTTTAAAAAAAAAAAAGAAGAGGATTCCATATGAAGTCACACTGGTGGTAATGGTCCATTTTCCATTCGTGGATTAAGACTAGGGCCAGGCTGAACACATGAAGCCACGGCCTAAAAGACTTCTAAATTCACATTTATTAATAAAGGAATTTAAACCAACACAAAAGAAAAGAGAGAGACAACGAACAAAACAATAAAATACTAATAATAACCACAATAAACCAGTAAGACCAACATCGAAGGAAGATTTAAAAGCCAAGGAGAGAAAAAAATGTGTTTTGAGGGAGCTCTTAAAAGCAGGAAGGGATTTGGCCCGCCTGACGTTCAAGGGCATTGCGTTCCAATGTCTTGGAGCAGCTTGGTCACCCCTAAGTCTCCTCCTTGTCTTAGGGACAACAAACAATGAACATTCTGCTCGTGGAGGAGCATACGACTGAAGAAGATCGGATTGATACTGTGGGGCAAGGCCATGGAGACATTTAAAAAGAATTTTAAAATCAACGTAACGACGCGAGAACTGGAGTAATGCGCTCAGTTTAAAGCCGCGGAGCAGCATTTTGTACCAGCCGAAGTCGATCGAGTGGCCTCTGGTTAAGAGCAACATAAAGTGCATTGCCGTGGTCTTTACTTTACTCACTAAGGGATGGTTTAATGCCCAGTAACCTGTATCCCAGCCTGGATTGGGATATATTAATTTACATTTACGGCATTAAACAGACGCCCTTATCCAGAGCAACTTACAGTCAGTAGTTACAGGGACAGTCCCCCCCTGGAGACACTCAAGTGTCTTGCTCAGGGACACGATGGCAGTAAGTGGGATTTGAACCTGGGTCTTCTGGTTCATAGGTGAGTGTGTTACCCACTAGGCTACTACCACCCTCACATTAATATTGATTAAATTAGTTTCAACTCAATTATTTCAATTTAAATATACAAACTCGAGTTTGTAACCTACAGAGACTTGGTCTTCTTCTACCAGACAGCTGTAATTTAAGTTATTTTTTTGTGTTCGGACCCATCCAACGGACATGCAACTACTTCCAATCAAAATTGGTGACATGTACATGGGGATTAGGTCCGGTCTGAGCTCAGGTTTCTTTTTCTCAACAGTGGCAGCTAACCTCGGAGATTGTTTGAACCTTACACCCACCACCTCACCTGTTGTCCTCCAACCAAACTGCTCAGGGCTTTGGAACTGGTCTTGGTCTCAAACAGGTACTCCAGTCGGTTCGTGTCCAGTTGGACCGGCTCCAGTCCTGCCCAGATAGTCTGGGTCCCAAAGCGACTTACTTGAGGCAGTGGGTTCAGACTCTGAAGCTCCCGCCAGTGGAGTCGTAGCGTACGACTGCCTGTTGGTTTTGGGACAGGGGATGATGCTGTGGACGTTGGAGGTGTGGAGGGGGGCAATGGAGGTGGGACAGGTGGGATTCCATTGTTCCCACCCATGCAAATGGCTCCGCCGTCTTCATTTCTGTCCAGCTCGAGGTCCTCGTCATCCCATAGGTCAGAGAAATCCAAAGAGTTCAAGCAAAGGCGGGATGTAGGACTGACCATGGATGACCAAGAGTGATCAAGAAAAAGGAGGCCAGATTGTTTCATTTTCTTCCACTGTTAAATGGAGTTTCCCACATTGTACGGATGGAAAATCCACAAATAATGTTGTCCTCTGAGTCCCAAAGAGAAAATGTGAAAATCCGATAGTATGGAAAGTTCTCCCCGAATTATTATTATTTATCCTGCAGATCGTACCCTACCTGATCTTCGCGGAGATATTCTCTGCACCAGTATGTTCTTTTCGTCCAAATAAGAGAAGACCTGGCGAGTTGTGCCTATAGTTGTGGCTGGTCTGTACATTTGAGCAATGTGTGTGTGTGTGTGTGTGTGTATGGGGGGTGTGTCTTTATTAGCTGTGTGTTTATACGAGTTGCACCCTGTTTCCTTGATTTCCTAATTGCACCCGGCATCTCCTGTTTAAGTTACACCGACTCTCTATCTGCCTCCACGAATCTGCACTCCACCCTTCGTTCTGCACCGCTCCACACCATCTGTGGTCCTTGGGGCCATCCTCCTTTCATCTGACAAAACAACTACGAAATAAAATTATGACCATTCATGTAAAAAAATTGAATCGATGATTGTGTCGGTGTGCAGTGGAAAGCTGCCGAACTATATGCATCTACTTTAAAGCACAAACCTCTCAAGACATGATAACTGAGCGGTAATTACATTTGTTAGTGCATTTTTAATAAAATTAGACCTCTTCATACCACTTCAGTATATGAACGTGAGAGAGGGAAAACCTCGCAGTTGCTCACCAGTAAGATTGGACTCGGTCAGGATGTAAAAAACTGGAAACTTTATTGGAAGTAAGTGGCGTATAGGGCAAGCGCTGTGCTGCCTGATGGGACGTGCAATTCCCATGGAGCCTGGTGCTTGTGGAGCAGCTATCGCATAAATCACGTCCCCAATGGACATCTGGACGCCAAGGCCCGTCTTCTAAACAGTTTATGTCTGTTTGTAGGCCCCAGAGGCTCAGTACATATCACTCGTGTTAATCTCGCCGGTAATTATGTGTAATCGTGGGTAATTAACTGCTGCTTTTCTGAAAGGCCTCCCACGTTTCTCTGACCAGAAGGTCACAAACAGAAATAAATATGTTCTTTTAAGATAGAAAGAGTATATTTCATTCCTTCTTAATAATGAGAACAGTGTTCTTCTGTTGTACTGTCCTGTTGCTGCACTTAATTTGTAACAAAATATACAAGAGTTAACAGAAACATTTGATTTAATGTACATGATTTTCTTAAGAATATATATTTTATTGTATTAAATAGTCGTTTTTTTACCAGACTGGTGGTCTAGGCTTTTGTTTCCACCCTTTCAACCATAAGAGCGCTGATTGGTTGTTGAAGCTGTCTGTCCTACTGCAGCTACTCGTCTAAGAGCCCTGATTGGTTGGTTCAGCTGTCAGTCTTGCCTCCCGCTGCACCGGCCAGAGCGGCGATTGGCGGACGCGTCTCCCCCAGCAGACCCTCGCCGCGTCGGTGAATTGTATTTATGGCAGCGCGCTCCCGATGACACGACCGATACGGTAGCGGATCAGGCGACAATGTCACCGAATCCAGCCGCAGCGCCGACTTCCGGGAGCGAGGCGCCGCGATTCCGCTCGGACTGACCGCGGACGGCGGCGTGTCGGAGGATGACGTCTTCAACGTGAGGTTCGGAATTCGTAAAGTTCGCGAGTTTATTCAAAAAAGGGAGCGAAAACTGACCCGGGGGCCGAGGCTGTCGATAGATCGATATATAGATAATAACAGGTGGATATTACGAAAGGATTTGCAGTTTAATGCACATTATATAAGGTCAATTCGAGACTGATACTCTTATATAAGTGCGTTTTATTGATCGTGGGGATTTTTTGGTCAGGACTGGGGTCGGGTTCAACTTTTTAATTTACTTTTTTTTTTTTTTCTGTGTGTGTGAAGAAACGCGCCGTCGCGGCCCCAATCTGCGGTTACGTAATGACGTCGCAGAGGAGCAGCTGTTCCTTAGGCGCTGCGTGGGATGTCGGCATTACTCACCGCCCGTCCAGCGGTTCCACGCGTGGCAGCGCGACGCGTGACGTCACTCGGGCCTGCGCTCGGCTTGTTGCATAAGGACACGCTGAGATTGTTTTTTTTTTTTCTGTATAATGTAAATTCTGCAATAAACCATGCTGAAGTGCATTACAGATTTAATAATAACAATATCGTAAAAATGATCTTCATAACATGCATTTAACAAAAAGTCATATGCGTACTCTACAAAAAACAGAATATTGTTAAGATAATAAAGGCATATTACAGGCATATAATATTACAGTAAAGGGTTTTATATATATAATATATTAATATTAGAGAAGTGTATAATTTCTGATATTGTATTAATTTACTTGAGGATGTACTGAGGTTTAACCTGTTGAATTGCAAAATTTTTTTTGAGAAGTAATAGTACATCAACAACGACTTTTCTTTCTTTTCTTTTTTTTAATTCAACCCCACAGTGGCATCTACATATTTCTGTAATGTAATTTGTTCTAATGAAAAGTAGTTAAAATTGTATTTAATGGTTGTTTTCTGATAGTCCTGTCCTTTATAGTCCAAAAACGCATGGATGCAACGCATATAGAACACGCGGTTTGATTCCGGCCGGTTGTCCTCCTCCACAGGGTCTATGTGACTGAGAGCGAGGGATGAGGCGGGTTGATTCAGACTCCAATGGCCTGTTCTCATCCGGGGAAAACACCGACAACGACTGCGAGGTGAGCAGGCCCGTGAATTTCCCGCTAATTACGTAGATATAATTGCCATAAAAAAAAAAGAAAGAACAGAAGTGGCTCGATAGAAGCACGGTTACGTCGTTGGTAAGTGCAGAAGAAATGTCAACGTGTGTGTGTGCAGGATGTAATGGGGGCGAGCTGTGAAGAGGCCAGCGCAGTGTGTTTGTGTGAGAGAGGTCCTCACACCATCTACTGTGAACAACACCCTCAAGCGGTGAGTGTCCTGGCCGCATCTGTGCCATTAGTGTCTGTTTGATAGAATAAATAAATAATTAAATAAGTGTGTGTGTGTGTGTGTATATATATATATATATATATATATATATATATATTGGAGGGTATACTTTCAGATAAATCAAAAGTTGGACATTTATGATTGACATAAAATACAAATATGTGTCTGTATTTGTGTCAATTGATTAAAGAAATATGATTTAAAAAAAATTTGTAACCACACTTTAATATTATTTCGACGTGTTGGTTTTTTGTGATTTTCCGCAGAGTGGATTCTCTGGCACAGTAAACACAGACATGCAAAGAATCCTATTAACTCCTCTTGATGGGAATTAAGAGGACCTTCTGCAGATCAATTATGAAGAACAGATGACGTATGCAGATATTTGAGCATTTTTAGCAGTGTTGTTCGTATTCGTAGTGAAACATCTAAGCTGCTGTGCCGCGTTGAAGGGGTTAAACGATGAGGAATGGTCAGCACGTCGGTGTTATGTGCGTTATAACCCCGCCCACATGCCCGTAAAAGCTTCTCTCCGTCACTCGCCGCCTCTCTCCCGTCTTTTCCAGGGAACGGCGAAATGCGAACAATGCGGGAAGAGGCGGGTTACGATTACCAGGCTGTCGGAGGGCTACGGCACGGAGGTGGCTCATTTCCTTCTGCTTGGCGTGGGTGCGTGGGTGTGTTTCAATGCTAATTCTCATGACCGATGATGCAGGAGGAGTGCGCCCAGTCAGATCCTCAGGGGGAGAGCGATGCCGACGCTGACATCGAGGACACCGACAGCAGGTATGTCACGCACGCTCGGCATATTACGTCAAGGACAAACCACGCAGGTGGTGCCCGCACCCTGACATCAAGAGGTTACGTCGGGCTCTGTGGGGTGTATGTTATAGTCGAACAGCAAAGGTGCCAAAGAAGAAGAAAATGAAATAAAAGCACTTTTCAGCCAATGCAGTTTCCTCAGACACATGAGTATGAATTATATTCGTTATTTGTATTACTTCCTTTATAGTATACTAGTTTATACATACTAACGCATCTCCAAAAAGAGGGTGGTAGTGGCCTAGTGGGGTAACACACTCGCCTATGAACCAGAAGACCCAGGTTCAAATCCCACTTACTACCATCGTGTCCCTGAGCAAGACACTTAACCCTAAATTATTCCAGGGGGGGACTGTCCCTGTAACTACTGACTGTAAGTCGCTCTGGATAAGGGCGTCTGGTAAATGCCGTAAATGTAAATGATGTCAAAAATGATGATGCTTGTTGTGTGCCATCGATAAACTACTAGATGCCGAAATATGTTAAGTGAAAGTGAAGCGATTCTCCACGGCAACACGTGTCCTCCGCTTGTGACCATCACCGTTGGTGAGCAGTGGGCGGCCATGACAGGCGCCCGGGGAGCCGTGTGCTTTGCTCAGTGGCACCTTGGATTCGAACCGGCAACCTTCTGACTACGGGGCCGCCGCTTCCTTAACCGCTAGGCCACCTTTGACCCACTAAAGGTGAAGTCAGGCGCCTTGTCCATTAGGTCACGTGGTCTTTGAGCAGCAAAAGGCTTGTCAGCCAGTTTGGCCATTTCGATTGGCAGTCCAGCAGAGCGTACAGTTCATTCCCTAAACGCGTAAACCAGCAAAACCGTCACCGTTGACCTGTTAAAGAGAGAGTGTTTTTGGCCAGATTACCGACCCTACATTTCTCCTGGTGGACCAGGCTGCAGGTGGCGGGCTCTCTGCAGCGCATCAGCTCTCGCAAGCGCAGGCGCCAGCGAATCACCAGGCAGGACACGACGGAAAGCGAGGACGATGGGGGGCGGAGCCACCGGAGCCATCGGTGGAACCTCAGGCTAAGCCCTCACCGCACGCACAGCAGGACGATTCTGGAGGTACGCCGGCCTTCCGGAGTGGACACCACACTCGCCTATGAACCAGAAGTCCCAGGGCCAGGACACTTAACCCTGAGTGTCTCCAGGGGGACTGTCCCTGTCTCTACTGACTGTGAGGCGCTCGGGATAATCTTACCGTACAAAATGGTGCAAAACCTCAATCTAATTCTTTGAAAGTGAAGTGATTGTCATTGTGAAACACTGCAGCGCAGCACGCGGCGACACATTGAAACGTGTCCTCTGCATTTAGCCGTCACCCTTGGTGAGCAGCGGGCAGCCAGTGTGTGGGGACGGTGCTTTCGTCAAGGGGACCTCGATTCGAAATCTATTCGAACTGTCAACCTTCCGATTACGGGTCCACTTCCTTAACTGCTAGACATCGACGTACAACCTGTACAGTTATAATATTAAAAAAAATCTTTAAAGCCATGAAACCTTCCAAAGCATAGCTTTGTCTTATGCTACTGAACAAAGAACTGTATTTACTTTCCCAAAAGCATCGTTGCTATGTGGGTGTTAGTAGCCTAGTGGGTAACACACTCGCCTATGAACCAGAAGACCCAGGTTCGAATCCCACTTACTACCATTGTGTCCCTGAGCAAGACACTTAACCCTAAGTTGCTCCAGGGGGGGACTGTCCCTGTAACTACTGATTGTAAGGCGCTCTGGATAAGGGTGTCTGATAAATGCTGTAAATGTAAATGCTGTAAATATGATTTTTGCGTACATTAGCGTAGTTGATAAGTATGTTAGCATCTTACATGCATCGTAAAGCTTTAGCTTCAGTTTTAGTCAGTATAGTATAGTTTAGTGTGTGTATATACATATATATTTTTCCTTTATGATTGTACTATGGGGGTCTTGGTGTACTGTGCATACTGTCATCCTGACATTAAATAACAACAACATTTATTTCTTAGATATTTATAATCACATACAATACGAGAACAATGGGCTTTTGTGGGGTCTTCTGCACACAAAAAAAAACTCTAGGAGAGAGGAAAAAAGAAAGGAAGACACCTTGGGAAGGAGTGATGCAGAGAGGGACCCCCTTCCAGGGTAGAGTGAGCCTGCAAGTGGTGTCAGTGCAGGGCTGGTGATGGTTTGTCCAATAAGAGAAAAAGCCCTGCAGTTGTCCAAAGTGTAGTATAGAGCATCCATCCATGTTTGGAGGTACTGGACAGTGAAGAGTACGTTTTAGATATATAAACCAATCTTGAATCTACGTGGCTGGACACGTGCACCTGACTCACTGACACAACACCACCTCAGTCACAGTAAGAATGTTCTAATGCCAGGCCGTGTAGCGTAAAACAAAGAAGTGTGCTGTGGGCTGTTTCCCGCCTTACAGGTCTGGTATTTAGATTCAAGATCGGTTTACTAAACTAAAGCTTAAATACTGTACAGGTTTCTCTATAGGAAAAAAGTAAAAACGATCAGGTCGGACAGGACATAACATTCACAGCATTTACCAGACGCCCTTATCCAGAACGACTTACAACCAGTAGTTACAGGGACAGTCCCCCCCTGGAGACACTCAGGGTTAAGTGTCTTGCTCAGGGACACAATGGTAGTAAGTGGGATTCGAACCCGGGTCTTCTGGTTCATAGGCGAGTGTGTTACCCACTAGGCTACTACCACCAACTCATAACTGAACAACATCATGTGGGCGTAACTGCGGCGAGAAGAAAAGCCCGCAGGGTTTTAACATCAGGGGTCTCTGTGCCTTTTTCTAGGAGAGCGTGTCCCAGGTGCGTCCGCTGGTCCTCTGCCGGTGCAGCGCGGGAGAGGGCCGGCCGGCGGCTGCGGCGCCGGACGCCGGGCCCAACGTCCGGACAAAGTGGCTCCTGCCGGCGTGGCCCTCGTCCTTCTCCTTCCCGCTCCTGGTGTCCCTCATCTTCCTCCCCCTCACCCTGAGCTTCATCGTGGTCATCATGTCATTCCTGCTGCCGCTGACCAGCACATGACCGGCGCCGCTTGGCCCTGCTGTACTGTACCTGCCGGCATATCTCAAAACCAAAGCAGCTCTCCTGGTGTCTTTTTTTTTTTTTTTCGTCCCAGCCGTTCGTCTCGTGTCCTTCTCTGCTTTCTTATTTCCAGTAGAGTCCGCGTGTCTCCCTTGGCGCCGAACGGGAGGGGGAAGGTCAGGGGTGTGTGTGTGTGTGTGCGGCGGCGTTTGGCCGTGGGAGAAACGTGTAAATACGAGAACTATGCAATGTCCACACGTTCTGGTCAGGACGGGACACAGCCTGGAGACCTTCGACGTTTAGGAACGAAGCGCAGGCCTGCCGGTCGGCTAGTAACCGGGCTGCTAGCTGGCCTGTGCGGTTGAGAAGTCCCGGTTCAGAAGCACAGCCCCGCCCCCCACCCCCCTACCTCAGCATTTGTTGTGACTCTCTGCCCTGCGTTTTTATGATTTTTCTTATTATTAATAATTTTGTGTGTGTGTGTGTGTGTGTGTGAGTAGACACCAAGCTGGCCAAAGCTCCACCGTAAGCGAACAAAGGCACCCGGCGAGCAGACAGCGCTGTTTTGAACGATGGTCACCAAAGTCACGCCGAGCGTGTCTACGGTAGCTTCTTGGCGAAACAGGACGATCACTCAAAATAGTGCTGAAATTAAGAATACGGGTCGATCGCACCAAATACAACGTCTTTATATTTCTGCCGCTCGTTTTGTTCCACCCTGCTTCACCCGTGATTGATTTCTCTGTACAGTAAGTTCGAATAAACGCATAAGCACAAGAACGGAGGACTGCGTGTTTCTGTCCAACCCAGCTGGCGGCAAAACACAAAGAATAAAGACGAATTCGAAAGCGCGCAGGACGCGGCGTGGACGATCTCAGCACGACTCGCCGACAGGCACGTCGCCGCGACCTTGGACGGCTGCAGTTTTCTGTTTCCGAAGAATGGTGCGAGGACGCTGATGCCTCTCCCTAACCTCACAGCTTGTTTCGAACGTTCTGGAAAAGGCCCAGTATTGTCCTGGGTTCTCCTTCCTCCAGAAATTACGGCAACGTGCACCAAATACAGGGGTCAAGGACTGTAGGTGCATCATAAAATGTTCTCCACCAGGGACCATATCTGTCTTACAAGTGCAGATATGTACAGTACAGGCCAAAAGTCTGGACACACCTTCTCATTCAATATGTTATCTTCATGACCATTTACGTTGGTATGAATGAACACATGTGGAGTTCTGTACTTAACAAAAAGTGGAGACCTGGCCTCCACAGTCACCGGACCTGAACCCAATCCAGATGGTTTGGGGTGAGCTGGACCCCAACAAGTGCTAAACACCTCTGGGAACTCCTTCAAGACTGTTGGAGAAGCATTTCAGGTGACGACCTCTTGAAGCTCATCGAGAGAATGCCAAGAGTGTGCAAAGCAGGAATCAGAGCAAAGAAACTAGAATATAAAACATGTTTTCACTTATTTCACCTTTTTTTGTTAAGTACATAACTCCACATGTGTTCATTCATAGTTTTGATGCCTTCAGTGAGAATCTACCGACGTAAATGGTCATGAACATAAAAAAAACACATTGAATGTGAAGGTGTCTCCAAACTTTTGGCCTGTACTGTATATGTAAAAGAAAACCCTAACATCATTCACTCAGAAGCACACTGCTGGAGGTTGAGTGACATGTCAGGGACGGACTGATGTAAGCACCACTCAACAGCCCCAAACAAGGTCACGGAAGCGGACCATATGGAGCCATGCACCCGGCTACCTTTCCCCGAGCCTTTCTCCATGGCAACCATCTGCTTCATGTGCCACAAAATGGTATTTTTTCGCCCATCTCTTTTGCCAAATAGCCTTGAGCCCGACAGACCAAGCTACGGGCATGTGGGAATAACGCAGTCTGACATCTGCTGTGAGATCCTCCATATAATATAGATATATCCACGTTTCTCGAAAACTGCAGATGTTTCTGTTCTGGTATTGCAGACAACTTCGAATGACCACTTTGTCAGTAGATCACCGGATCTCGCCATCTTGGTAAACAAGGTTATTCAGCCGGGCAGGGGCTGAAGCACAAGCCTGAAAGAAAACACCACACAAGCTCCTCGAAGCTAAAGCCTAGCAGCACATAAAACGCTAAAATGCACCAGCCCCTTCCAGCAGGGGGCACTAGTGAGTAATACATGTTTTTGGCAACTTTCTACTAATTGTTGCGTCTTCTAAATCAGCTGTTTGTATAAAAATATGTTTGCATTGATATGTTCAAAAATGTAACATAAATAAAGATTGTTGTTGTTTACAACCCCCCTGCCCCCCCATAACCCAGACTCCCCAGCTGTTGGCCGTGGAGAAGCAATTCAATCCTGCTGACCTGCGAAGGTGTAAGCCAAGCCAGCGATCATATGATGCATCCTCCACTATAAATGTGCACCGGGGGGCACGAATCTCACCCCTAGGCACCCGCCCAGGACGGGCCTGAAGTGATTGGCCCTGAAGGCTTGGGCGCCAAAGCTCTGGACGGCGACCAAACGCGAGGGATACTGTAGGTCGGTGAGATGAATGGCTGCCCAGGACAAGGCGTCTGATATATGAACGCTGCCTTCTGAGCCGCATACAAAAGCACGCATGAACACTATTTTAAAAGGGAAGGATGGAAAGTATTTTGTTTACTTTTGCCAGCATCATACCTTCATTTCGGGTTTGTTTTAATTGTACCACACCAGACCAGACTCTGGTATTACTTACAGTAGATATCTGTGCGATGAGATATGTTTATGTGTATAAATAGCGACATGTTGAGGGATTCAGAGGTGCGGACCTTGTTTGCCCTGAGAACGGAGGGTAGGTAGCAGAGGAGGAGCAGAGGCAGTGTCTGGAGGATTTGTCCAAAAGTTGCTGTGACGTCAGTGATATTACAAAAAGCAGAAGAAAGATCTAAGCTGGGCTGAGAGACATGGCGTTGGCTGATCCCTGCCATGTGAACCATTGGAACTCTGGATGGAGAGAAGGTATGGATGAGAGAAATGAAAAGGATGATGGATGGGAAGAGAGAAGGCAGGACTATGAGGAGGACAGAGAGAAAAAAACCACAGATCAGACCGATGATGATGATAACATTTATGAAAATGATGATGAAGATGAAATAAAAAGCATCAACAAACATGCAGGGAAAAGAAGATGCAAAGAAAGTAATTGTACTGATCATGAGAACATTTTGGATGGTGAGATTGACATTGATGTGGAACATGATGAAGAAGATGGACAAAATACTGAAGACCAATTGTTCAACAGAAATGCAGGGAAAAGAGAAGGTGACGTAAACAATTCCGCAGATTATGAAAAAAATGTCTCAATGGATGATCTTCTTGAAGAAGAAGCTGAGAATGATGTGAAGCATGATGAAGACGCAGAAGAGGAAGATACACATTCTATTGGTGGTGTTGACATGAAGTTATACTGTAGCTTCCACTACCCATCAGAATTGTTCCAAACCATGAATGAGTTCAGAGACTCCTCTCTTTTCACAGACCTGACCATGACTACTGAAGATGGGTTGACTATCCGAGCACACAGCCTTGTTGTGGCTGCTGTCAGCTCCCTCGTCCTGCTGAGGCTCCAGTGGCGAGCTGGTGACAGGAAGGAAGAGATCCAGGTGTGCTTGGGTCCTGAGGTGAGTCGTTTGGGACTGGCCGCAGTGCTGGAGTTTGCATACACCGGGGCTGTGGGTTCCCTCAACCAAGACTCTGTAGTCCAGATTCAGTCTGCAGCTCTTGCCTTAGGTGTCCACAGATTGCTGGACCTCTGTGAGCAGGAAAAAGAGGGCAAGAAGAAGATGGAAGGCAAGAAAGAACAAGAGAAGAACACAAGGATCTCAGCTGAGGAGCAGCTAGAGAGCAGTCTTCAGTCCATCAGACTGATGTTGGAAGAAAGAGTTGACTGTGATGTAGAGCTGGAGGCTCGTCAAAGAACTTTCCATGGTAGGTCAACATTCATTGATTCAACGTTTGTGTTCATTTTAAAAAGTGAACTTGTTGACCTCCTGCTTGTGCTCAGCCCACAGAGTGCTCCTGGCAGCCAGCTGTGACTATTTCCGAGGGATGTTCACTAGCGGAATGAGGGAGTCCAAGCAGTCTTCGGTTGCCTTGATGTTTGTGGAAGACGTAGAGCTGGAGGCTCTCCTCCGTTGTTCCTATACTGGCACCTTGATGCTTGGTTGGGATCTGGTCTTCGATTTCACATCTACAGCCCTCCAGTTCCAGATTCAACCTGCCCTTTCACTGTGCCTGGAGTTCCTGCATAAGGAAATACATCCACAGTCATGCCTGGATGTCATTTCTTTTGCTGAAGCTTATGAGATGGGCGAGTTGCGTGAGTTGGCTGAGGACTTTGTCTTGAGACACTTCCCAGAGGTGTCTGTTACACCTAAATTCCAGGATCTGCCAGTAGACAAATTGCTGTGGTACCTACAGAGCAACTCACTATGTGTACCTTCTGAGTTGGTTGTATTTCAGGCAGTCATGGCTTGGATCCAGTCAGACCCTAGGCAAAGGACAAAGCTGGCAAGGGAACTAATGGAAACCATCTACTTTCCTCTGATGACTTTCAAGGAGCTGAAAGAAGCTGAAGCCCAAACAAAATGGCTCAAAAGCAACGTGGAGAGTCTCTATGAGACCGTGTTGGAGGACTTCTGCTCCATCGGGTCCAATGGCAACATGCAATACAGGGCATACTTGCCCAAGGACAATTTAGTCTTGGTGGGGGGTGAGGGAATTACGTCCGACTATGCCAACCGGAAACCGAGCCGAGCGCTGTGGTTCGGTAACTCCCTTCGTAACCACACTGGCATAATCAAGGACGTGGAATGGAGGACGCTGGGAGAGATGCCAGAGCAGCCGAGGTTCTCACATGAAGTGGCCGTTCTCAGGGGACAGCTCTATGTGGCTGGTGGTCGACATTACTATGGCAGAGAAGATGTCATGAACTCCATGTTCAGGTTTTTTTCACGTCTCTGCTACCTTCAGGTTTATGAATAGGCATTTATGATAGTGTGCCTTAAATGAGTTCAGGAGGTTCACTCATTAGGAGAGAAGTCAATTGTGTGCTTTTTGGACTTAATATGATTAATCGCCAATTTCCCACTGTATCTATAGGTATGACCCTCTTGAGAACAACTGGCGGAGACTGGCTGACATGCAGGAGGCACGAAGCAACTTTGCCATGTTGGTGGTGGGAGAAACAATCTACGCTATAGGGGGTGATACGGATTCAGAGGTTAATGTGGACAGTGTGGAATGTTACTGTTCCACCACAGACGCTTGGCGGTAAGTGACATGGGAGAGGTTCAGGATAAGAAATATAAATGATCTTAGTGAGTTTCCGCCAGAAGGATAGGCAAGATATGAGTCTATGGGATTGTCACGGTTCCGGCACTGGCGAAGATGGCGAGGACGCATTCGCATGACTTTACACAAAAGGTGGATTATATTTACCTACATTGAACAATAACATGCATAGTAATCAGACAATGACCCAAAGAAGACATGATATAAACAGGGTAGTTTTACACAGATAACAGTAGATGCATACACTCAGGAAATTGAGGGAACACAACCATGGATCCGGAGTACCCGACAAAGTCAGTCCATGAAAGGGATATATGTTGGGAGATTTATTTTTCTAAAGGAGACACAGATTTGCCGGATTCAAATCAATTAATTTTATTAGTCAAGTCAGTGTCTGTTTGCAAAGACTGCCGTCTGCACTTTGTCCTTCATGGGTGTGGACGATTTTTAGAAAGGTCAGCATTAGTCAAACATTCTCCAGTGTTAGTCAGAAGACTCACTAAAAGCTAAGGAAGAAAGTTTTTGTCCAAACAGAATAGTATGGAAATGAGAACATAGGCCAACGTGGCGCAAAGATGGTCCTCTCTATCTACAAGACATGCAGATAGTTTATGGAAGACAGTGAGAGGTGGAACATTGTTCATTTCAGAAGATGATTGACTTGCATTGTCCATTTCACAGACTGGCTCCTTTTTTCTCCATCAGGTTTACCCACCCACTTGACCTGGCCCTGAGCAGCCATGCTGCCTCTGTTTGGCAGGAGAAAATCTTCATCTCAGGAGGCTTTAGCCGTGATTGCCAGTGCTTGACGTCCATTTTGCAGTACCATCCAGAAAAAGGAACTACTCACATCTCCGACATGAGCCAAAGTCGAGCTCATCACTGCATGGAGACTCTAGCCAATCACCTTTACATTGCAGGCGGACTGTCATACGATGCCAGCAGCCTCTGTTTGGATCAGCTGTCCTGTGAGATTTACGACCCCAGAGCAGATTCCTGGTGCACAATTGCACCCCTCCCAATCCCCCATGTGGGTGCAGCTTCATGCATTTTAGAAGAGAAGCTCTATATCCTTGGTGGCTATTGCCAGGAGGACTACAACGAGTCCAGGCTGGTGCACCGATACGACCCTGCCACCCAGCGATGGGAGAACATGGGCAGGATGCCGGGAGCCAACACTGACATACGAGCCTGCCTGCTCCAAATACCTTCTCACCTGAGAAAATAATGGAGGGACCGTCCTCTGTTATTTTCATAATCGATGCATCGTGATGCAGACATGGATGATTCTGTATTGATGTAGTGCAGAACATAATAGATTATATCATAATTTTCTGGTGGTGGTAAAATCGTTAAAAAGTAGAGCACCGTCTGAATGTCACTGTCATTTTTGCAGCATTCGATTGCCGTTTCACTGGCGTTCGCTCATCACTGTTTAACGCTTGTGAGGATTGCAGCAGAAATTGATGTCAAAGAAAACGTTCAACCAAATGCTGGTGCAGAATGACCGTTTGGATGCTTTGACTTTGTCCAATGAGCAGAAAAAAACGCTCGGTTCAGACGTCTTTGTGAACAAGACCCTAACGTATTTAAAAATAAAATGTCATGAGACATCAATAATCGAGACGTTAGTAATCGTAATCAAATCGAATTGCGAGATGTTCGCAATGCAACGTGATTACGTCTGATTAGCCGCTTGAACGTTAAATAGCTTCACAAGGTTTTGTGCAGTCTTCAGTAGGGGTGCGTAATGGCAAGGATCTCACGATACGGTACGTATCCACGATGCATGGGTCACAGTACTGTTAAATCCTGGTATATTGCGATATTATACACAATCTACATTTTACTGAAAATGTAAAAACAAGATGCTGTGTACGATCTGTGTGGATCACGATACATTAATTATTCAGCCAAAACTGAAACTTGAACTAAATTTGCATACAAAATAGCGATATTTCACTATATCGATACAATAATGTATCGATACAATATCACTATATATATTGCTGTGTTGATATTTTCTCACACCCTGAGTCTTCAGATATTGTGCACTGTTTATAAATGCTTGCTCCCCATTTGTCATGTGTGAGCGTCATCAGAGATGAATTTAGTCTACTCATGACTATTTGACTGTTTGAGCTGTTGCGTTAATAAAATGTGTGTTTACTGAAATGTTGTGTGCCAACTTAGTATACGGTGTGTCTCTATTATGCATGATATGGTGAACATACAGCAAAACACATTACAATGGATAAAGCAGGAATCCACTGAAGGTGCAGTAGTCGTAGCGGCTGTCAGTAAAGACCCACGTGTTAATCCAGAGACGCGCGTAGACCACGTCGCCGACGTCCAGCTCCAGGACGACGCCGTTCGAGACGTTGTCGTTAGAATCGGCGGATCTGTGCTCATACGAGGATACCATGCGCTGGCTGCCTTTAAAGATGCTAAGGCCCATGTCGTTCCCCGCGTAGCCATACCCCGAGTAGCGAAAGTAGTACACGCCTTTCACCGGAGCTGTGAAGACACCTGAGAAAGAGGAATAAGAGCCTTCATTAAGAGCCAGCATTCAGCTGAATAAATCTGGTTTTCTAGGACTCCGTACTAATCCAAACCCAGTACCTGTGTTTGGGTTGTACGCATTGCCAATATTTGTGAGGATCTTTGAAAAAACAAGATTAGATTCATCATTAAAAGGTCCATGGTGTTGGTCTTTGGACGTTAGGATGGACGCTGTGAAAGCCACCCTCTGCTTTTCTGAGAGAAAAAAAAGAAATAAAGAGTAGATCAGCGAATGCCACACTACAGTCACGGTTAAATGTCCGCTAATTTTTTCTCGTACCTGCTTGCTCTCTTTCCAGCGCTCGCTCAGTGGCATCCAGCCTTAGTGTGAGCTTCTCCACCGCAGCTCTCAGGTCTTTCAACTCACCTAAAATGTCCATCGGCGGCTCCAAGAACTGCTGTCCATGGCAGACTAACGCTGTAAAGGTGAAAAAGAGTTCAATCAGAGTTAACATCTTCATTTTAAATGCGTGACGGGACACGTAAAGTAAACCCCAGTTCTGTTCCCCGTAAAAAACACAGTTGTTAATAATTAAACTTGGAATGTTCTACTTACTGATCTGCAAACAGGGGCAGAGGTGGCCTAGAGGTTAAGGAAGCAGCCCCGTAATCAGAAGGTTGCCGGTTCGAATCCCGATCCGCCAAGGTGCCACTGAGGTGCCACTGAGCAAAGCACACTACTCCCCGGGCGCCTGTCATGGCTGCCCACTGCTCACTCAAGGTTGATGGGTTAAATGCAGAGGACAAATTTCACTGTGTGCACCGTGTTGTGCTGCTGTATATCACAAGTGATCACTTCACTTTCACTTTTTCACAAGGCATCAGGACAAGGATCTCTTATTGAAGTAAAAAAATTGAATTCTTTAGCACCTGGACTATGAATGAAAATCTGACTTTTTTATGTAAATTATATATTGAAACAATGTTTCTAAATCTACAATTTTAGTGTAAAAGACTCAAGGACCGACATTTCAAGTAATACCGATCAGCCATCACCTCGACTCAGCATCCAGCCAATCAATGAGTTTATTTACAGCAAAATATTCAGATGGGAATAGAATTGTTCCTTTACTGGACCTTTAACCTCAGGGGTAAATTTCAGTTGTAGAGGGTGGACGGGACGTTATTTCTTACCATGATTGGGTTCTCAATATTAAAAGCACATAAATTAATCATGTCCATTTCAAAACAAGAAAAGAAAAATCCCACCTTTGATTGAGACAAATTAGCATTTCACTGCAAATCTGACATTTATTTACATATTCCACAGACCGTTTGAGAATTAGAAAATACATGTCACTGTCACTGACATGATGTTTCATCTTGACAAATAGCAATTATGAAGCAGTGCCAATCGTACACAATCAAAAACATGCTAGCAGCTGGTATTAACAACATATTTTGGATATTTGTAATGTCATTCTCCCTCCTTATCCGCGCAGGGGGGCAGGCAGTCGGAGCAGGCAGGCTCGTATGTCAGTGTTGGGTCCCGGCATCCTGCCCATGTTCTCCCATCGCTGGGTCACGGGGTCGTATCGGTGCACCAGCCTGGACTCGCTGTAGTCCTCCTGGCAATAGCCACCAAGGATATAAAGTTTTTCCTCCAAAACAGCCGAGGCAGCGCCCACATGGGGGACAGGGAGGGGCGTTACGGTGCACCAGGAATCTCCCGTGGGGTCGTAGATCTCACAAGCCATCTGGTCCGTGTAGAACTTCCGCAGGTTGCACACTCCCCCATTTACATAAAGATGTCCACCGAGGCTTTCCATGCAGTGCTGGGCTCGGTCGTTGCCCATGTCTGACAAGTAAGTACATCCTCTGTCGGGGCAGTATTGGATCATAGAGACTAAACATTCATATTTACAGTTAAAGCCTCCTGAGATGAAGATCTCGCCCTTCCATGAAGATGCTGCATGACCACTCAGGGCTTGGTCCAGTGGGTGGGCAAAGCTAAAAATGTAAAGATATGAGAACATGATGGGATTGAAATTTGTGTATGAGCGAAAAAATTCATGTTTTGTTTGTACCTCCAAGAGTTTGTTCTGGGACAGTAGAATTCCACACTGTCCAGGTTGGTGTTGATGTCTTTGTCTCCTCCAATGGCATAGAGCTGCTCCGCTCGAACCACCACTGTGAAGTTACTCCTGAACTCATGCATGTCAGCTATCTTCTCCCAAGTGTTTTGGAGAGGGTGATACCTGTCCATGCATTGCCAAGAACGGGGCAGAAAATAAGAAGCGGAGGAACAGTGAAGGTCTTGTTCTTCATGTTGGAATAGCATGATAATTGACCAAAGCTGGGAAAGAAACCATGGCAAGATGACAAGTAACCGCTATGTGACTGCGCTTAATTTAACTAAATAGCATTTAAAGATTAAAATAATGTTGCAGACATCAAGTTATTGGTCAATGTGTTGGTAATTAAGATGTAGGACCTTCTGGTCAATACCTGAAGGCAGACTTCATAGTGTCTGTTCTGGAATAGAAGTGACACCCTCCAACCACGTAAAGCTTTCCTCCTAGGACTCCGACTCCATGTCTGAACCTGGCCTGCTCAGGCATCTCTCCCAGCAACCTCCACTCAACATCCTTCACCAGGCCTGTGCCACTGCGAAGGGAGTTGGCAAACCACAGCTGTCTGCTGGGAAGTCTTTGACCTACATCTGGATTCAGCTGGTCTCCACCGATCAGCACCAGGGCTTCCTTCGGGTGACGGACACGACAACGCTCCTTGGAGTTGGAGACCCCAAAGCCAAACTCCTTCAGTGCTGAACTGTAGAGCTCAACCTCTAACTCACCACAGCATTCCATTTTCAGGTTGATTGCCCGAACTTCCCGGAACTCTCGGAAGGTCATGAGTGGAAAACGCACACCTGCCATGAGCTTGTGAACATGGGCCATCCTCTCTGTAGCGTCTGTCTCCACCCAGGTGACGACTGCTCGGAACACGACCAGCTCAGATGGTGCACACAGCTCATCACTGGAAACATATTCTACAAGTTTTTCAGCAGGGAGATCCTGGAACTTGGGGGTGGCGGCCACCTCCTGGAAGTGCCTGAGAAGGTAGTCTTCCGCCAGTTCACGCAACTCGTCCATTCCATAAGCCTCAGCAAAGGACGCCACATCCAGGCAGGCCTGTGGATTCATTTCCTCATGCAGGAAGTCAAGGCACAGTGACAAGGCGGGCTGACTCTGGAACCTCAGAGCTGTGCAAACCACATCAAAGACCAGACCCCAGCTGAGCATCAGAGAGCCAGTATATGAGCAGCGGAGAAGGGTTTCCAGCTCATCACCCCCAACACACAATAGTGCCACGGAGAACTGGTCTGCCTCCCTCATTCCACCAGTAAACATGGCCCGGAAGTAGTCACTGCTGGCCGCCAGGAGCACCCTGTGGGCTTAACATGGAGAGGAAGTCAAGAACTGTTGAGGGGTTTTGGGGTTTTGAGCTTCAAACACTGGACCTGATATTCTAGGTTTATGTTGTAGGACATTATGGACACCTACGTCCAGAAAAAATTGACCTACCATGGAAAATTCGGCCTTCAGCCTTCAATTGTACATCACAGCCAACTCTTTCAACCCACATCTGTCTGATGGACTGAAGACTGATCTCCAGCTGCTCTGCAGCTATGATGTTCCTTGTCTTCTTCTCGTCCATTTCCTTACACATGTCCAGCAGTCTGTGTACACCCAAGGCAAGAGCTGCAACTTGGATCTGGACCACAGAGTCTTTGTGAAGAGAAGTTACAACCCCAGTGTATGCAAACTCCATCACTGCGGCCAGTCCCAAGCGATTCACCTCAGGACCCAAGTGTGTTTGAATTTCTTCTCTCTTATCTCCTTCATGTTGCCTTAATATCTGCTGGATGGTAGCGCTGACAGCAGCCATGACAAGGCTGTGTGCTTTAAGTCTTAGTCCATCCTGTGTGCTGAGGCTCAAGTCAGTAAGGAGAGATGACTCTCTAAGTTGACTCAGGACCTTGAATATCTTTGTCGGGTATGTAGAACTTTGATAAGTCTGGACTTTGTCCTCCCATACTTGTCCTTCTTGTCCATCCTCACGCTCATGTTCCTCTTGTGTCTTCTGTTGATTTCTCAAACTTGTACTTTGTCTGAGACCCATTTTGTTGTCGTTGTAGGCTACGATCCACCTCAGACGCTGGTTTTCCTTCTCTATCTTCTCGCCCCCCTCTTCTATCGCCCGCTTCGTCTGTTCTTTTTCTCTCCTCCATCGTTCCTCCCATTCCATTGGAAGGTGTCGTCTGGTCACGTCCATGACGATATTAGCTAGACCAGAAAATACCGGTCTGTCGTCTTGTCTCGAGGAGTCTCCTCAAAGCCACAAGCGAACCATCTTCAGGACCCTACACCACAAACATACACAGCTAGCTAATTATAGATTATGGGTCAAGGTATTGAGTTTCAAAATCAGGGGCCGCGCACTTCTACACGTCCCAGTCTTGTCTGAGGAAGTCATTTAATAGATACAACACCTAGTGTCTGATTATATTATTATTTTGAACCATTTTTTGTCATTAAACCTCACTTGTTTGAAATATGTCAAAGAACAACTGAACAGTGAGAGTAAAATCGCTGAGATATTACTGCCGTTCTTATTCGACACATGAATATCAACTGTTCAGCATGAGAAAACTCAATGCATCAACATACAAAGAATTAAGCATTTTCAAAATATCCATTCTGTTCAGCCATTTGAATTTTCAATCACATCACAATCAGATTTTCAGTTAAATAGTGTTTTATGCAAAACAGACATGATCTATATATATAATCTAAATTTTATGTATGATTCATTGCTCAATTATGCAAATCGGATATCTGTTTCCAATGCTGACAGAATATGTGGCTGTGCAGTTCAGGACGATGTCTTCTTATAAAGGCCTAGTGTGTAATTAGACACTTAACCCTGAGTGTCTCCAGGGGGACTGTCCCTGTAACTACTGATCTCTAACCATTTTTCTTCCCATCATTCAATGGTTACATTATACATTAAATAACTGATTTTGAAACTGGAACTGTTTTGTATTGCAATTTAAACTGACTGAGGTTAAGACATTTCTTAAAATAATGTATGTTAAATAAATACATAAATAAATTTTAAGAAACTTTATGAAAATTCAATTGGTTGACCTGAAATAATGTCATATTGACTGTAAAATGCCATATTCAATTTGATAGATGATACAACATTTTTAGAAACACAAATTTCTGGTCATTTGTACTTTGCAACATAAAAGTAAATTAATGTCCTTTAGCTAAATTTGCGTAAGAATTTTAAATATGTGACTGTGCCGACGGTCTTTCGTGCACTTACTGGACCGAGGGCACTGAGTGCAGGCCACGCCCCCTCTGGATTCACCACACTTGTTTCCCCTCCTGTGTTCCAGGTCTGGTTTACTTGTTGCGTGTTTGTTGCGTGAGTCAATTTGAAGATTGCCCGTGTTCTCGCGACCCCGCTCTGCGTCCCCAGTGTCTCGTGCCTGTCCACTTTACACAAGAAAACAAATTACTGTCACTGGCAGTGTCGGTGCTGTCCTCTGACGGGTGGTCGTAGGCTGTGGCGATGCGTTCGTCATTCTTGAAGAGACTCACACCCACAGAGGTTGTGCTGTAGCTGTAAATGTGGAAATTTACAGTAGACTCCCGTAGACTCCCGATACTGGAGCTTTGAAGATGCCTTCAAAAATGAACAATGAACAAAATGTCACAAGAAGTCCCTATAATTTTGACAACCTTTTCTAGGTTCATAAGGCCTGTCAAGCTTTCAGAAGAGCTGAAAAAATGTGACCGCCCCGCCCTGGCAGCTCCTCCGGCCCCCATTAAGCGGGTTGTCAAATGTGGCCAACATGTGAATTGGGCCTATTTTCCTGGGGATGGATGAAAGGGCAGCGAAATAGGTTGGAGGTAGGTTGTGTCTGAGCCCTCCACCTCTGTTGAGTGAGGGTTTGTTGAGGGTTTTGTTTGTTCTTCTCTGTCCAATATTTGAACATTCTCGTCCAAAAATGAGTGTCCTTTGTCCTAAAGGTGAAGGTACACAGCTGATTCAGGGACCTCAGGGACAGAGTTAGCTGTGTACCTTCACCTTTGGATGAGAATGTTCAAATATTATGTTGTTTTATAACAACATCATATTTGTATAAATGTTATGTTGTCTGTTCTGGGTTGCCAGATGTTTTCTCATGAACAATGTTCGTACAACTAGAATGACTATTTTGAAATATATAACTACTAGTGTTAGATGTTAAGTGTCATTCTAGTGAAGCCCAACCACAGTAAAAACTCAGTCAGATCAGTCCATTTATTCTTTACTCGCTCTCTCACTTCTTTAGATTTGAATTACCCACATTTGCATCCATAATTGGTCTTGATCCCTTCTTCGTTGTTTTCAGCTTAAATGCTATTTTCGTCCTATGGACGGACAATGGCACCCAGTGAGAGCAGACAGAGGAGCAGGAACATCATTCAGATAGTGGATCTAAAGAGCCCACCCCCATGTGGTATTTCTGAGCGCCATTATACAGTTAATGCACTTTAGGTATTGAGATAGATTATGAATTGTACACACTTTTCAGCACCTAAGCACATACTCAGGAAAGTTTGCACTCTGTTATCAGTTCCTTACACGGTTCACGGTTCAGTAAACATAAAGCCTCTACCTTTTGGGTCAGATGTGCTGATGACACAAGACCAAAGATAAGAACAATGTATAAAAAGGACGCCCCGATGGGGTTCGCAGTGGATCTGTTGATGCAACAAACTACTGGCTACTCCTAAAATATTTCCCTGAACGAGTCTCCAACAATCCTCCTCGACAAGCGTAAGAAACAGGAATTCCCTCTGTTCTGCATATGTACTTCTTCTCAGTCGAGGAATTAAAATGCTTCATATGTAAAATATGATTCATACTGTAATATCCCACATAACTGTGATTAGGTTGTCAGTCTAACTTTATTTGGAATTTGATTTGTTCTTTGAGATGAAATGGCTGTTATTTCTTTAGATCCACCACCAGAATGATGCTCCTGCTCCTCTGTCTGCTCTCACTGGGTGCCATCGGCATTCAAGCTGATAAAGGTATCAAGGCCAATTCTACATGCAAATGTGTGTAATGCAAATCTATAGAATAAATGGACTGATCTGACAGCTTTTTCACTCTGGTTTACTCTTCACAAGAATGAAACTTAAAAGGCATGTAATATCTAACACTAGTAGTTATATATTTCAAAATAGTCTTTCTAGTTGTACGAACATTGTTCATGAGAAAACATCTGGCAACGCAGAACAGCCAACATAACATTTTCACCTGTGATCTGTTTTGAGCAGTATTGACTCCTCCTGCTGCAACTATTATAATTTTTTATTGTTTTTTTTATCTACAGCGTCCCAAAATGTGGCTTTCTCAACTACACTTTGTGGATCTTCTGATCCTTGGGGAGCTGTTGGACCTTTCCCGAGTGATCACACTCTGGTGTACAAGAGAGTCTTCATGAATATCGGCCAGGGCTACGACCCAGCCACTGGTACAGTGCAAAGATTACACTTTTTAATAAACTGCAACTAAATCTTGAATATTTCTGTACCCTGTCAATATTTTGCAGAAAGATGCATTTTATCTGCTCTTAAAATAAATGAATAAATTAGGTATTTAACAAAATGAAGACTTTTTTGACATGCCTTGTGAACCTGGAAATGGTGGCCAACAAAGCATTGGACATTATAGGGAGGGACTCATGAAGTGAAAGAGAAGTGAGTGTCATTGTGATACACTGCAGCACAGCACCCGGTGACACAACGAAATGTGTCCTCTGCTTTTAACCCATCATCCTTGGTGAGCAGTGAGCAGGAGACCTTCATCAAGGCGACTCGTGATTTGAACCCACATTACTGCCCCATCTTGACATCTTGTTTATTGCTCTTATTTGAAGGCATCTTCAAAGCTCCAGTATCGGGAGTCTACTCCTTCAATTTCCACATTTACGGCTACAGCACAACCGCTGCGGGTGTGAGTCTCTTCAAGAATGACGAACGCATCGCCACAGCCTACGACCACCCTTCAAAGGACAGCACCGACACTGCCAGCAACAGCGCTCTTCTCCAACTGGGCGTGGGCGACACCGTCTCCATCCGTCTCTGGGCAGATCACGTGATTTACAAGAGCACAAACAATCACAACACCTTCAGTGGTTTCCTCGTTTTCCCTGTGTAGTAGGATGAATGTATGCAAAGAAAAGGATGTCATGTGGTTTACTTGTGTCTGACGACCACGAAATCAATAAATTACATGCATTGTGTGTTTGTGCAATTATGACTTGCCAAGATAAGAAGGTACACTCTAAAAAATAGGATATTTATTAATTACTTAAAAACATTAAGGTAACAATTTGCATTCATCTTTATAATTCCAAATTCACAGGCCTTTTTTGTAGTTGGATTAATTCAATTACTTTAGAACACCATTATTATTCTTTTAGTGCTCATTAATGTAAATCCACTTCATTTTCATAAAAATAGGGTTTGCAATTGTGGACAGGCACGAGACACCGGGGACCAGACTGTGACACAGGAGGCACTTGCAGACACAGGCACTGGCACAGTTACAAGGGTGGACACAGGGCAGAAACAGTAAGGATCCATGCGCAGGGGTGATTTCGGGTTGGTTTATTGCAGACATGACGATATAAACAGGGATACGCTCCGATATATAACATTTGGGGGGGCAGTACTTTGGGGAGGGGAGTTTGGACATACAGGGGACCAGGCTGTGTGAGGTGGTAGTAGCCTAGTGGGGTAACACACTCGCCTATGAACCAGAAGACCCAGGTTCAAACCCCACTTACTACCATTGTGTCCCTGAGCGTCTTACTGATTGTAAGTCGCTCTGGATAAGGACGTCTGGTTAATGCTGTAAATGTAAATGTGACACAAGAGGCAGACGCAGATAGGGGGTTGGACTCAGACGCGAAAATTATGTAACCCTGTTTAAATGTCACATGTAGCACCAGGCTCTGTGATTTAGCACCAGGCTCTGTGAATTTTCCACATCAATGTATGTAGGACGCCGAAATTGTATACTTGTAAACAACAGCAACAATAATCATCATCATCATCATCATAATAATAATACATTTGCATTTCTGTCTTGATTCTGTTTATTATTTGGGCCGTGATCCTGAATGGTGTTCTTTGCCTGCTCACTGCATCGTCTATAGTTTAAAAGCGTCCAATGCTTATGATGAATGGTCCATCTCTGGTGGTAGTAGCCTAGTGGGTAACACACTTGCCTATGAATCAGAAGACCCAGGTTCAAATCCCACTTACTACCATCGTGTCCCTGAGCAACTTTAGTTGAGTACATAACTCCACATGTGTTCATTCATGGTTTTGATGCCTTCAGTGAGAATCTACGAATGTAAATGGTCATGAAAATAAAGTCATCAAAAAAACATTGAATGACAAGCCCAACCTTGGCTTAGCTCATTAAATATCATAATCATAGAGTCTTACTGGATCAGCTGGAAATTTACCTCAAACTGTCTCTGTAATAAAAATCTCTCATCTCTCTGTGTTGGAGTTTCTGCTTCTCAGTCTTTGGAGGCCATGTTCATAAAGGAAAGTCTTGCTTCAGTTGCCCTGTTGTCTTGCAGCCTTTGTTAGTGGGTGACGTACCCGTCTTTACCTCATTTGGCCACTAGTGGCCACTACAGTCTGCTTTATGGTCTGGGTGATTTGTGAAAGTGATTTCTTGTCACGTGTGATACACCACAGCACAGCACCCAGGACAAATCTTCACAAGTAAGTAATGAAAAACACAGCATTTGTTTGCAGACGACACCACCGTCATTGGGCTCATCCAGGATGGTGATGAGTCTGCATACCGACAGGAAGTTGAGCAGATGGTCCTCTGGTGCAGTCAACACAACCTGCAGCTGAACACACTGAAGACTGTGGAGATGACGGTGGACTTCAGGAGACATCCCTCAACATTGCTCCCCCTCACCATATCAGACAGCCTGGTGTCTACTGTGGAGACCTTCAAGTTCCTGGGCACCACCATTTCCCGGGACCTGAAGTGGGAGACCAACATCTCCTCCATCCTCAAAAAGACCCAGCAGAGGATGTACTTCCTGAGGCAACTGGGGAAGTACAGTCTTCCACAGGAGCTGCTGATCCAGTTCTACACTGCGGTCATTGAGTCTGTCCTGTGCTCCTCCATCACCGCCAGGTATGGAGCAGCCACTAGAAGAGAAAGGATCAGACTGCAGCAGACTGTATGAACAGCAGAAAGGACCACCGGTAGCCCCCTGCCCTCCATCCAGGACCTGCACCTCTCAAGATCCAGGAAAAGAGCAGAGAAAATCATCTCAGACCCCTCAGACCCTGGACACAGACTTTTTGATGTTCTAGAAGCCTGCAGACCAGGACCAGCTTCTTCCCCCTCGCCATCTCCATCCTAAACAGCTGAAACTGTCACACTGCGAATCACCTTCAACATTGTACTGCACTTCATGTACAATCTGTTTATAGGATTTAGATTTTTGGCCTATTATTGTACTGCACATTGTTCATCTTTAAACACTTATAGTGTTCATACATATATTTATACTCAGTATATATATTTATAAACCGTATTAACATATTCTACAACTTGTACAATAACACGTACACACATCCTTGCACATTGTTGCTGTTTTTTTGTTGTTTTCTTCTACTCTGTACTTGAGAGACAACATCTACTGGAATAAATTTCTTGTACGTGCTTGCACTTACTTGGCCAATAAATACGCTTCTGATCTGATCTGATTCTGAAGTATACAATTTCGGCTTCCTACATACATTGATGTGGAGAATTCACAGAGCCTGGTGCTAAATCACAGAGCCTGGTGCTACATGTGACATTTAAACAAGGTTACATAATTTTCGCGTCCAAGTTCTCCTCCCCAAAGTACTGCCCCCCCCAAATGTTATATATCGGAGGGTATCCCTGTTTATATCGTCATGTCTGCAATAAACCAACCCGAAATCACCCCTGCGCATGGATCCTTACTGTTTCTGCCCTGTGTCCACCCTAGTGTCGTGACAGTAACAACTGTGCCAGTGCCTGTGTCTGCAAGTGCCTCCTGAGTCACAGTCTGGTCCCTGGTACCTCGTGCCTGTCCACTTTACACAAGATAACAAATTAGAGGGTTGTAATGTGTGTGTGTGTGTGTGGGGGGGGGGGGGGGGGGGTAATAATGGCACGGACTACAGTTTTTCAGTTCATCAAATTAAAAAACGTTAGAATAAATTAAGTTATAAATTGAACAACTTACAATCGCAAACCAATTGCAAATGAAGTGGATTTATATTAATGAGCACTAAAAGAATAATAATGGTCTTCTAAAATAATTGAGTTAATCAAACTATAAAAAGTCTTGTGAAGTTGGAATTATAAAGATGAATGCAAATTGTTACCTTAATGTTTTTAAGTAATAAATTAATATTATATTTTTTGTATGTACCTTCTTCTCTTGGCAAGTAATAATTGCACGAACGCACAATTCATGTAATTTATTGATTTCGTGGTCATCAGACACAAGTAAACCGCGTGACATCGTTTTCTTTGCATACATTCCTCCTACTGCACAGGGAAGACGAGGAAACCGTTGAAGGTGTTGTGATTGTTTGAGCTCTTGTAAATCACGTGATTGGCCCAGAGACGGATGGAGACGGTGTCGCCCACGCCCAGTTGGAGAAGAGCGCTGTTGCTGGCAGTGTCGGTGCTGTCCTCTGACGGGTGGTCGTAGGCTGTGGCGACGCGTTCGTCATTCTTGAAGAGACTCACACCCATTGAGGTTGTGCTGTAGCCGTATATGTGGAAATTGAAGGAGTAGACTCCCGATACTGGAGCTTTGAAGATGCCTTCAAAAAAGAACAATAATAAGATGTCAAGACATGTAAAGTAATGTGGGTTCAAATCACAAGTCGCCAAGGTCCCACTGAGGTCCCCTGCTCCCCGGGTGCCTGGCATGGCTGCCCACTGCTCACCAAGGGTGATGGGTTAAATGCAGAGGACACATTTCGTTGTGTCAGTGTGTGCTGTGCTGCAGTGTATCACAATGACACTCACTTCTCTTTCTCTTTACAAGTAGTCCCTCCCTATACTGTCCAATGCTTTGTTGGCAACCATTTCCAGGTTCACAAGGCATCTCAAAAAAGTCTTCATTTTGTTAAATACCTAATTTATTCATTTATTTTAAGAGCAGATAAAATGCATCTTTCTGCAAAATATTGACAGGGTACAGAAATATTCAAGATTTAGTTGCAGTTTATTAAAAAGTGTAATCTTTGCACTGTACCAGTGGCTGGGTCGTAGCCCTGGCCGATATTCAGGAAGACTCTCTTGTACACCAGAGTGTGATCACTCGGGAAAGGTCCAACAGGTCCCCAAGGATCAGAAAATGCACAAAGTGTAGTTGAGAAAGCCACTTTTTGGGATGCTGTAGATAAAAATATTATATTAGTTGCAGCAGGAGGAGTCAATACTGCTCAAAACACATCACAGGTGAAAATGTTATGTTGGCTGTTCATACAACTAGAAAGACTATTTTGAAATATATAACTACTAGTGTTAGATATTACATGCCTTTTAAGTTTCATTCTAGTGAAGAGTAAACCAGAGTGAAAAAGCTGTCAGATCAGTCCATTTATTCTATAGATTTGCATTACACACATTTGCATGTAGAATTGGCCTTGATACCTTTATCAGCTTGAATGCCGATGGCACCCAGTGAGAGCAGACAGAGGAGCAGGAGCATCATTCTGGTGGTGGATCTAAAGAAATAACAGCCATTTCATCTCAAAGAACAAATCAAATTCCAAATAAAGTTAGACTGACAACCTAATCACAGTTATGTGGGATATTACAGTATGAATCATATTTTACATATGAAGCATTTTAATTCCTCGACTGAGAAGAAGTACATATGCAGAACAGAGGGAATTCCTGTTTCTTACGCTTGTCGTGGAGGATTGTTGGAGACTCGTTCAGGGAAATATTTTAGGAGTAGCCAGTAGTTTGTTGCATCAACAGATCCACTGCGAACCCCATCGGGGCGTCCTTTTTATACATTGTTCTTATCTTTGGTCTTGTGTCATCAGCACATCTGAACCCAAAATGTAGAGGCCTTATGTTTACTGAACCATGAACCGTGTAAGGAACTGATAACAGAGTGCAAACTTTCCTGAGTGAGTATGTGCTTAGGTGCTGAAAAGTGTGTATAACTATAAACATCAACTCATAATCTATCTCAATATCTAAAGTGCATTAACTGTATAATGATGCTCAGAAATACAACATGCATATTCATAATAGTGCTCATTATATATGTACTCAAAAAAACATCTTATTTATCCGTTTTCCCTCACGCCAACACAAAGTCAGGTAGAGAACTTCAGTTCAGGCAACTTTTTCCAGGTTCATAAGGCCTAGCTTTCAGAAGAACTGAAAAAATAAAAGACATAATCTTCATTTTAAAAAAAAAAAAATGTTTTCAATGATATTTAATCAACAAATGTATCTGTGCACATTTATGCTAAATATTGACATTGCACAGATATAATAACGAAGGATTGGTCCCAGTTTATTCAATTTATTTGCACTGTACCAGTGGCTGGGTCGAAGACTCCCTTGTATACCAGATGTCTGAAAGTTGAGTCGTGGCAACTGGACTTTCTTTCTTCCATGTAGAGACGTTTCATTCTGCATCCACAGAACTTTGTCAATCTGAGGGAAGCTGGCTTGTGCCCACAAATCTATCCTCCAGGTTTGTTTCACCTCAATCCCGCCTTGAATAGGCTTGTTAAGTGTAACAAAGGCAGGGGGAGGGGGGGGGTGAATGTGACAGCCCCGCCCTGGCAGCTCCTCCTGCCCCCATTACGCGGATTGTTGCCAAATGTGGCCAACCTGGTGAATTGGGCCTGATTTTCCTGGGGATGGATGAAAGGGCAGCATTATAGGTTGGAGATAAGTTGTGTCTGAGGCCTCCACCTCTGTTGAGTGAAACCACCTATCTTCTCTGTCCAATATTTGAACATTCTCGTCCAAAAATGAGTGGCCTTTGTCCTAAAGGTGAAGGTACACAGCTGATTCAGGGACCTCAGGGACAGTACCTTCACCTTTGGATGAGAATGTTCAAATATTATGTTGTTGTATAACAACATAATGTTTGTATAAAAGTTATGTTGGCTGTTCTGGGTTGCCAGATGTTTTCTCATGAACAATGTTTGTACAACTAGAATGACTATTTTGAAATATATATTGTGTTAGAAGTTACATGCCATTTAAGTTTCATTACCACAGTAAAAACTCAGTCAGATCAGTCCGTTTATTTTTTATTCGCTCTCTCACTTCTTTAGATTTGAATTACCCACATTTGCATCCAGAATTGGTCTTGATCCCTTCTTCATTGTTTTCAGCTTGAATTCTATTTTCGTCCAAAAATGAGTGTCCTTTGTCCTTAAGGTGAAGGTACACAGCTGATTCTGGCCCTGAGGTCCCTGAATCAGCTTGATTCAGAATGTTCAAATATTGGACAGAGAAGATAGGAGGTTTAAGAGTTCTGTAGGGTAGGAGTTACTGGGGCGCATCATAGTCACGTAGTCAGTTTCCTAAGGGCCAAAAAATGGCCCCAACTTCTCATGCAAAAGCTTCAGAGGACCCGAATGGTGTGACCAAAGATTAATCAGCAGGACTAAAACTAATTGACTTGTCTGTTTCGGGCTGTTTCACGCAGAGTAAAAAAAGACATTTCGTGGCAGCTCATCATCGCACACTTTAGAGTCAGAGCAGTATGTGTGAAATATGAACTGCAGTGTCTGATGAAACCTCAACGGTTCCTTGAACATGCGCGAGAACAAGATTTCGCCCTGATCTGTCTGCGCTGAGGTATCTTCTTTTTCTAAAGCTCAGATCCGGTTGCCCAGTAAACACCATTTTTTACATGTAAGTCCAAATTTAGCAGGAGCCGCAAGCTGCAAAGTCACAGTTACACTTTTTTTTTTTTATAATAAATAGGAAACCATGTCATTGAATTACTCTAGCTGTGGACATTCATGGATAAATCCAACACATGGAAACAGGACAAAAACAAACACAAACATCAAATGTCACTGTGATTTTACACATGGAGTTAAGAGAGAGAGAGAGAGAGAGAGAGAGCGAGAGGGAGAAATTTAGCGGTTGTGATGGGACAGTCGTGCATCAGTGAAAATATGTTCATATACAGTACCGGCCAAAAGATTGGACACACCTTCTCATTCAACATGTTTTCTTTATGTTCATGACCATTTACGTTGGTAGATTCTCACTGAAGGCATCAAATATATGAATGAACACATGTGGAGTTATGGACTTTGAAGTTTGAACCTGGGTCTTCTGGTTCATAGGTGAGTGTGTTCTGAGATAAAATAGGTCTGATTCACCCTACACACAACCACTTCGCTCTAATGACATTAGAAAAAAAGCAACGGCATGAATAACACTGAACGTCCATAAAAAATATAGTTTAATTAACTATATTTTTTATGGACGTTCAGTGTTATTCAGAGATACATTTACATTTACCAGACGCCCTTGTCCAGAGCGACTTACAATCAGTAGTTACAGGGACAGTCCCCCCCTGGAGACACTCAGGGTTAAGTGTCTTGCTCAGGGACACGATGGTAGTAAGTGGGGTTTGAACCCGGGTCTTCTGGTTCACAGGAGAGTGTGTTACCCCACTAGGCTACTACCACCCAGTTCAAGAGGAACACAGAGATCTCGAGAGCAGAATGTAATGAATCAATAAACGCACAACAGCAATGTATTCATTCTCACAAGTTTTTACTTTAATGCACGGAAAATAAAATGAAAATAAAATGGGCTGAATAAACCATTTCTGAAATTTCTCAGACTCTGGGGCCAAGTAACGTGTGGAATGTCAGTGCCCCCTGCTGGCAAACGCGGAACACTGCACATGGAAATCCCATGCCCTGCAAAATCCTTCAATTCAGTATCTCTGGATGTGTGTGTGTGTGTGTGTGTGTGTGTGTGTGCGTGCTCATGTCCTTTATTAGTTTTGCCGTGAATCGCTTGGTGTAGTGCCCTTTTTTTCCTTTTCTCTCCTATTGATTTCCTTAAGTATTCTTTTTTTACGGCCACCCTCCTCTGCTTCTCTGTTTATTCTAAGGTGAGGCTGATTATAAATATCAATTTTAAAGACAACATTATGGATGATGATTTACTAACTTACCCACAGTTTGTCTGCATGTCCCATGGTAACTCAAACATGGCCACTTCTGTGAAATGATATAGACATAATGGTGTAGAATAGAATGGTTGCCTTTGTTCAGGTTCCTCCCAGGGCAACCCAGGCACGCCACTGGGTTCCATATCTTCTTAGCCTATGTAAAGTACTGTGAAGAACATTCTGGATGCTGGTGCATATCAGCGTAGAAAGTTATGTGAAAAAGTGACTCTGTAATAGTTTTGGCATATATTTTAGTCAATTTTCTTGTCATTTTAGATCCAGACGCAATAGCATTTACACTGAATGCTTCTCTCCAGTTGTAGAATAGACTGCATGATGGTCTCCAGTTTTGTGCTTCTGAATACAGCACATTACCAGTGTTGAAGTGATGAAGACTGAAATTGCGTATTAGTTGCATTAGTGAATTTATATTCTGCCATTTATTCCGTGTTTAAACCTATTTAATATTTAAACTTTTACTTCTTGAAAACCTTCATAATGCACCTTTAAAGGCCCAATTTGCATCTGCACACACACACACACACGTATATACAGGGTGGGTCATTTATATGGATCCACCTTAATAAAATGGGAATGTTTGGTGATATTAACGTCCTGTTTGTGGCACATTAGTATATGTGAGGGGGCAAACTTTTCAAGATGGGTGGTGACCATAGTGGCCATTTTGAAGTCGCCATCTTGGATCCAACTTTTGTTTTTTCAATAGGAAGAGGGTCATGTGACACATCTAATTTATTGGTAATTTCACAAGAAAAACTTAACTTTATTCTTTCATGAGTTATTTACAAGTTTCTGACCACTTATAAAATATGTTCAATGTCACCAACCATTCCCGTTTTATTAAGGTGTATCCACCCTGTATATCAAGAAAATCAGTTTATTGGCACCAACAGAAATTCTTCACAACCCTGAGATGTCATGGAACAATAATTTCTGCATGTTTCATAAATATGTATTCTTGATAAAAAATAAAAATGTTTCTCGCCCCACGTCTTCGAAGCAACGTTGTAAATGTGCGCTCATGTCTCCCCCGATATCAGGACTAAAGATCACAGTTCTCTCACTCGAGAAACAGGAAATAAGCGTGGTTGAACCTCCAAGCCCACTTGCAGAGTCAACAGTTAGTAAGGTGGCACGCACAGGCCGTCCTCCACACGTCCCTCACTGGCAGTAGAAGGTCAGCACGTTCTGCTGGTTCCCGCGTATCAGCAGGGCTGGGCAGTAGAGTCCACGGGTCAGCGCGTCCAGCCAGGCCATGTAGAGAGAGCTCGGGCAGTCGCTCTGGGGAACAGGCAGACTCCTGAAGGAACACAGACCTGAACGCTTCAGACAGAGGGGCCGGGCTTCTCGTCTACTTCGTATCCTTAATATCCAATTCGAGTCGATTTGGACTTTTCTGTATTCTCATTCAGCCCATTGATGGGTTATATATATATATATATACACACACACACACACACACACACACAGTACAGGTCAACATTTTGGACACACCTTCTCATTCAATGTGTTTTCTTTATTTTCATGACCATTTACGTTGGTAGATTCTCACTGAAGGCAACAAAACTATGAATGAACACATGTGGAGTTATGGACTTAACAAAAAGAGGTGTAATTATTGAAAACATGTTTTATATTCTAGTTTCTTCAAAATAGCCACCCTTTGTATGTATGTATGTATGTGTATATATACATATATGTGTGTGTGTGTGTATATATGTATGTATATACACAGCGCATATTATTTTCACGTTTAAAGTCTATAGAAAAAGGACATTGGTAATTATGTCTGTGCTCTTTCTTTTTCGTCACGAGGGTGAAAAAGAGAGGGAAAAAATGTAAATTATATTTTAATTCAAAATAGAAATGATGGCATGGTGGTCTGAAAAAAAAAAAGCGAAAAGGGACCGAAAATTTGCGGTGTGCATGGTGTGTGCAGAAAAACCCACAAGCAATGCACGACACCGAATGCTGCACACAGTCTGACATATGAAGGGTTCTAAGCTGTTGGGGGCTAGAACCCATTCATGCTTCATAATTAAATACGTTTACCCTTACTTTTTGTACCTTTTATAATACACACATGCTGGCGTACAGAAACACGCGTTTTATCTCCGATTAATTACAACACAAATATACAGGCCCAATTATGCAAGTAGAACATTCACCCCTGAGGCTCATTCAGCTCACCGCATTACGTACAGATGTGGCAAACGTAATTGTCCCTAATCAGCTTTTATTCAATAAAGGCATTATCCATTATGAGGCCATTTTTTACGACACAGCCTGACTGATAAAGAGATCTATACTTACACAATAACCAGGCCGGCGTGTTTGGAATTCCGTCGAATGATCTCGTTCAGCCTCACCTTCCTCTCCGACTGAAGACAAAAGGCAAAGTGGACGAGCGCGCAGAGGACCGGGAAGGAAGAAAAGAATTAAAAATTAAAAACCAGGACACAGATAAGAAGGTCAAGATCCACAACCAAAGGAGTTCGGCAAACAATAACCTGACCTACATGCACGCACACACACACACACACACACACACACAGAGAGCTACCTTGAGCCTTAGTGCATCAAGATCTTTGTCAGACACTTTCCAGGGGCTCAGCCTCTTCAGCTCATGTATGGTGCCCTGCTCATGATCTTCATCCCGCAGTCTGAAGGGAGCGATGTTCTCCTCGAATCTCTTCATGCTGAAGATGTGCAACAAAGTTCATATGTTACATTTACATTTACAGCATTTACCAGACGCCCTCATCCAGAGCGTCTTACATTCAGTAGTTACAGGGACAGTCCCCCCCTGGAGACACTCAGGGTTAAGTGTCTTGCTCAGGGACACGCCCTCATCCAGAGCGTCTTACATTCAGTAGTTACAGGGACAGTCCCCCCCTGGAGCAACTTAGGGTTAAGTGTCTTGCTCAGGGACACAATGGTAGTAAGTGGGATTCGAACCCGGGTCGTCTGGTTCATAGGCAAGTGTGTTACCCACTGGGCTACTACCGCCCATATGTTAGCCTGCACACCTGTACTGGTAGTTGGGAAACTTGGACTTCAGGGAAAAACGTGTGGCATCTCTGGAATTGTCTCATTTAAGGTACATTTGGAATTCATGTAAACGGCATCAGAAATCATATTACTTTTTGGAGATGGGTGGCCGATCACTGTCTGTCATTACGATGACTTCATGCACATCCAGTCGGAACCTCTGCAGCAAAGAAACCATCCTGCAAAAAAAAATAAAAAATGAATGGCCAATCTGCTTCTTCTTGGTCTATCAGCGGAGAAATGAACAGCCCAGGCGTTTTACTGACTCTTGCCGGTCCTTCTCCATGGTCTGCTGTTCACCGACAATGAACACTCGCACCTTACACCGGTTCCAGCGCTTTCTTCTGGTCAACAGGTAGGGCACCAACAGGGTCAATCCTGGTCGGAGGCAAAGGCAAATCTCGTTTCCAATGCCAGTGATGACATCGAAACAAAGTTCCTGCCGGGCACCTCACCGCCATCGTCGGAGATCCAGTACACGTCTATGGTCTTCTTCCCCTGCTTGTTCTGGAATATTGTTTTGATCTGATCGCTCTGTGTTTTTTCGGAGATATGGCCTGAGAAAAATTGGCGGTGAGCTTGAATTATCATTCATGATCTGAGTCATGGTCACGTACAGATGGCTGGCATCGGTTAGGTTTCGTCTCACCCGAGTCCCGGTCGGAGTCATTGCTGTGATCTGCTTCAGTACCCTCGTCGGCCTCAAAGGCTGGATTATCTGAGAGAAACGTTGGAATAACGTTTGGAATAACGTTCACTCCGTTCTGTCTTATTTGATAGAATGAGCAGATTGTCCGACCTTCACTCAGCATCTCCTCTGTGATGTCAAGGCCGTCCATCATTCTTAGTATACACACACCGTAGTTGGAGTCAAACGTGTCACTGGGGAAAGACAATTACACAATTAGCGAAAGCAAATTACACGGTAGAGATGTGCTGTTGAGAATTTACACACTTAATTGTGTTGATGTAGTCCTCCAACATGTGCGGCGAACACTGTTGCCAGTTCATCTTGAATCCCATGAAAAGAGTGTTGGGCTTCAGTTTGCCTAAACCGCTGGCCTGAAAAGAGCAAACGGTGAACGTTAATTGGAATCGGAACTGTAATCAGGGAAATTAATCTCATGATCGATGCGTCGTGATTACACCATAAAGACGTTGCTTGGTGATTTTCTAGTTTAAAAGTAGTGCCAGTAGTGATTGTGGCGGCCTGATCTCAGTACAGTGCCGCTCCCGGAAGCATTTGTTCGGTGCTGAGCGAACGCTGGTGCCAAACACCCGTTCAGAGCCTTAGATTTGCGCCAAAAACAGCCAGCGTTCAGTCCGCGCTCACCTGACGCCATAAAAACGCCCGGTTCAGACGCCAGTGTGAACGAGGCATTAACTCTCATCTCACTGACGTATTTGAAAAGGTTGTGTAGAAAAGTTGCATCGATAATCAAGGCATTGATAATCGTAATCGAATTGTGAGACCAGTGGAGGTTAACACCACTAATATACAGGGTGGGCCATGTATATGGATACACCTTAATAAAATGGGAATGGTTGGTGACATTGAACACATTTTATAAGTGGTCAGAAACTTGTAAATAACTCATGAAAGAGTAAAGTTACGTTAAAACCAAGCACACCATTGTTTTTCTTGTGATATTACCAATAAATTTCTATTCCTATTGAAAAAACAAAAGTTGGATCCAAGATGGCCGACTTCAAAATGGCCACTATGGTCACCACCCATCTTGAAAAGTTTGCCCCCTCACATATACTAATGTGCCACAAACAGGACGTTAATATCACCAGCCATTCCCATTTTATTAGGGTGTGTCCATATAAATGGCCCACCCTGTATATGTATATAGACACACAACCACACACAGACACACACACACATATATAAATGGGACATTACTACCTGCATCAGATTACAAGTTCCCTCCCTCAGACCCTTTGCACTGATTGGTGCAAAGAAGGACCGCACCTTCCTTTGGTTCAACCACTTCACCAGACTTGCCGTGGTCCGTTGAGACAAACCACTTTTATCATCACTCTAAAAGAGACGAGACCACAAAATATCATCCCATAATCCTTTGTTTTTATCGTGGATCCTGAGTCATGCTTGATTTGGGCTGACCATAAGGATGTTTCCACAGATCATCAGGCTGATGTTCTTGGTAAATGACGAAACAAAGTCGACCAGTGCTGGCCTGAGATGTGGAGGGCCTGTCAGCACCAGACACTGTGGCCTATTGGAAGGAGAGGATCAAATGATTTCAAATCCATTGTGTGTTCTAGATGTTTTATATATTCATAGTCATGATCTAAGCATTGTTCAGCATTTGCTAAATTCACCTGAAGTTCTTGATGTGGTCTTCAACTCCCGACAGAGAGACTGAGTATGACAACGCCATGTTGTAGGTACTAGCCTGGACCGAGGAACCCCAGTTGACCTCTGGAAAGCAAACAGCCCGCAGCCCGACCTACCAAATTATTTTGTGTCCATGTGTCCAGAGTGAGATGATTCGAATATTATCATGAAGATAGATTAAGAACTTGTGGTGGGTGGATTAATATGATGTTTAACAGCTCACGTGGTTTCTTGTAAGCGAGGTACCCGAAGAGGAAAATGATGAGGCCAAACGATATCAGTGCTGCCCACCACGTCAGTAGGAACATGAGCACCACAGAGATGATGGCCCCAAACAAGGATGTCCAGCGGCTGTAATACTTGAATGCCGGTCTCCAGCCTGTAGGAGGCAGCATGCAGGTTGAGGTTCATTTTAGTGCACATTTGGTGTAGTATTAGTCTGTAGTATAAATTACATTAACACATGCTGAGTTGTAGAGAAGATGAAGCTGAGAAGATTCCACACAGGTACAATGCAGTATATTCCCATAAACACATCTGAAGCTACAACATACTCCCTGGAGCACATGCTTACCTGGGGAGTTGGTGATGGAGACGTGAAAACAGCTAAAGTTGATGAGAGCGTAGGAACAAAGGAAAAAGTTGGAGATCAAAGGAGCAATGACATTCAGCTGACCTTGGAAAGACAAAAAGAGATACGTAGTTAATCGGCTAATGTAAATGAACTAGCATAAATAAGACCATCTTCTTCTAAATGACCTACCAATCAGTATAAAGCACACAGCAATCAAATAGGCAAGAATGTAGGCCCGGAGAGGCTCACTGTTCTTTCCATAACCTTTTCCAAAGAAACCAATGTATGGGTAGATGTTGTCTCTGCACAGACACTGAAAGGAAGTAACAACAGCACAGCATTTCTCATGTTGTGTAGGTGTGTTCTGTAGATTTTACAACAGATGCAGCGTAGACTACATCAACAAGTGGGCATAGTTAGATGTCACCATATTAATCTTGTAACTAGACCTGGGCAGGCAATTTTAAACGGGTAAAATTAAGACGTAAACTGGTCTCTGACCTGGAAGATCTTGGGAGCAGAGACCATAAAACCCAGAGCAGATGACAAAGTAGCAGCGAAGATTCCAGCATAGATAAGTGGCCCGAATCCAGACACCATATTGATAACCTGAGAACAATAAAATAAAGGACGTGACTGGTTTGTCCCAAGCTCTAGTACTACTCATTAGAGTTGGTGGAAATGGAAACATAAATCCAACGGTCATGTCAAGTACATGCAACAAAGGAGTAGTAACTTTATTTATAGCAACACACACTTGCATGTGAGTGAAAGTGCACCTGGTAATTGTTGGCCAACCCAAAAGAACAGGAGCCTTTGTCTTCGCATCGGGTGAAATTCCAGCCAAAGCTGCAGCCAAGACCCTCGCATAATTCTGAAGAATTGGACAGCAAGGTGTCGTTGATATTGCCTGTCGCATCACGTACCACACATGCCCCTGGGAGGCAGAAAGAAATAGTTTTTGGATTACGATATGACCTGCATCATGTAGAGTTTCACCGGACAACAAGGACTCCGAGCTTCTTACCTACTGTAGCAGAAATGAGCAAATAGCTCAGGGTGGTGTAAAATATAGCCATAAGGGTTCCTTTTGGAATCGCAGTCTCTGGTTCCTGGACTCAGGAAAAAAATGATTAATAGTTGTGGGATATCTGGTGATGTCTGGTATAAAGCTCTGCATGAAAACTGATGAACAGTACTGCTGTAGCTTATTGCCTTCATCTGTACTCTCTGTATGTGGAGGAATGGGAATAACCTACGACTTGAGTATAATTTGTGTAGCTCTAATTTGCCGACCTTCAGATCTCCACAAATGTTGACGCCGGAAAGGATCCCAGTGGCTGACGGGAAGAAGATGGCGAACAATTGAAAGAAGCCCCCCTCTGGACCCCTCCAGTCTGGGAACAGGTTATTGAGTAGGATTTCACCTGAATTGGGTAAGATCAGGAGTTAGTACTTGTATAACTTTACGATATCTGGTTATTTAACAGTAGGTCAAGTGCTCCTCAACACACTCGATAAAACGTACTGCGATAACTGAAGAAACCAGTGGATTGCTTCTCCTGGGTAGGGGGCATAACAGTGCCCACAAAGTAGTTTATGAAGGACACCAGCAGGACTATGAAAAAAAGGATTTGGGCCTATGGAAAAAGATGAAAAGCTGGTAAAAATTACAAATAAATTAGCGTAAGTTGAAGATTTACATTATCTTACCTTTGACTCCCATTCCATCCCAGCCAATGAGATGAGCAGAAGCACAGTGATAGTTATGACTCCTATAATACGGACATCGTTGAGTGGATCTACAATGTAGAGATTGTACTCCTGGGTACACAAAAAGGAACAGCCAAATGAGCCTTTCAACCGCGCTCCCTTCATGAAGACTGTTCTCTGGTAGATTAAAGATGGCCTTACAAGGAGAAGGTCCCGGATTGTCTCAGCAAACCCTACGGTGTTCAGGGCAGAAGCCAAGGCGTTGGCAAAGGCAAAAACCAAGCCAATAGGACCCCCCAACTCAGGGCCCAGTGTGCGCGAGATCATGAAGTAAGTGCCCCCTTCAGTGCAGAAATAGTGATTAAAGAAAAATGACTTTCAATAGATGCAGCACAATGCTGAAAATGTATTCCCACGCACCTGATGAGACCCTTCCATTGGTGGCAATGGCGGACACAGAGAGGGCAGTTACCGAGGTGACCGTGACGGAAATACAGATGATCAGCCAGGTCAGAACTAAATGAGATGCAGAAGCGCCATGAGCAATCGGTCCTACATCCAAGTCTCGCCTGTTTTTACGTGAAATGGTCAATTTAGAGTTGACTCACGGATGCCAGCCTGAGAGGTGATCCAAGGCAAGCGCAGGAACAATATCACGCCCCATATGTTCAGCATGCAGCGGATCTACAACACAAAGCCGCGCCATGCTTGCACACCCTCAGATACCAGGCCGTAAACTTATATGGCGCGTCTAAGCGTGTTTACTTTCACACGACACGGATAAGAATTCCCGTTGGTTTTAATGGCTCTAGTGCAAAAATGTGGACTTCCTGCAACTGGACATAATATAAAATGTGCGTGTGCGGTTGTCTTACCATGACACCTGTTACCCATCCAAAGCGAACAGGTCCAGCTGCCTTCTTTTTCTTGGCGCCTTCATCCTTGCACGTGCTCCCCTCAGAGGTTTCTGGACGGCTGCCGTTGGCAGCGTGTTCGGCATTCCTCACCACGTCCTGGGCGAGAAACACCATGAGGCGCCTCGGTGTCAACATTTCAGATGGGATCTAGTGATTTCTTACGTCGGAAGCCTTGCGGAGAACCTCCAGTGATGGTCTGCTACGCCGGGTCCGGCCTGCGGCGTTGTCGTAGTACTCCAGGTGTGGGACAGCGTCGAGGGTTCTGTAGATGGAAACCCTCACTCCCTCCTGCTTGGAGTCCCGGCGTTCACACTCGTTGGACGCGTGGCCCATTGGCGCGTCAGCCCTTGGGAAGCGGACGTCCGGAAGGCCTCCTTGCTGGTAGGCGGAGTACTGCGGCGGCGCCTCCTCGGACGCGGAAAAACGACCCTGCGGCAATCCCTCCTCCAGGGACTGGTTGCGTTTGGAGAGCCGCTGCCCCATGTGTGCGTCTCGCTGTCGGGTTCTACGTTCCAGTCTCGACTTTTTGGAAACACAAACGTGGGAGTTTGTTTGAACGCGGCCACAAAGGGAGTCCGGCGTAATCGGTGGAGCCCACCCACCCCAACCCCTGTATCAACACCGCTAAGTACTGTACATCCGCACCTACTCGGGCCCGTGCTCCATTAGCAATGTTTTCCCAGGCTGATAGCATTGTCCATCGGGCCATTGTCACCGACGCGCGCGGCCATCACCGACGCATCTATCATCCCCGCTTCGCCACGCGATTGCCGCGTTTTTGTCTCCCCCGCGGTGTGCACACACGCCGCTTCTTGCGGCACATGCTCCTGCTTTCTGGGAATATTTCTGGAAGAAGGAGACCTACCTGCTCTCGTGGTTGATTGATACGTTCTTGACAAAGAACGTATCAATCAAAACATGGATAACAAACTTTCTAAATTCTACCTCATCGTCTTCAGAAGTTCAGTAACCAGAGCCTCTGCTAGAAGATACATTTGGTGGGCACGCCTGGAAGTCAAAGAGCCTACCGTCAGTCGTCCTCTTCTCTTCTTCAGACAGCAGTGTTTCTCTGATGGAAGGTGCTGGAAGACGCCCAATTTATACCATCAGCAGGCAACACCTCTCCTCCTCCACCAACTCCTCCTACTCCCCTCTCACCTGGGCACCTGGATGCTGCAGAAGCAGCAGGGAAAAGGGACCGGCCAAAGGCGCGCCGTCCTGGAGGCCAGTTAAACAAATAAATGAACACGTAAAAAAAAGAGCCCTTCACGGCCAGATGGGCTACCGAGCGCCGCTTCTTCCACGGCACATCACAGGAGGCAAATTCTTAATTATTAACCCCGTTGTGCCTGCTTTGGATGGAATGGTGAGACAACAGCGCCGTAAAACACCGCTCTAAACCGGCTTTCTGCTGCCGGTCGTCAGTTCTCACATTGCGCTGTTAAGATTAAATAACAGGCTGCTGAAGATAAGGATTAAGCCTGCAGATGAGGAACAGTGCGACCATAGGGGTTTTGAGTTACAGCGAAATTCCAGATGTGGCTGATTATATGAAGGTCGGACACATTATGCGCAGAATTTTCCTGGAATATTTTACTTTTTCGGCGAGGCCTGGTGGGGACCCGGAGTAACGGAGACAGCAGGGAAGGGAGGCTGGTGACAGAATGAGGAGCAGTCCATCACACACGGAGGGCCACATTCCTCAACATAACCATGGAACGGGGTCATCAGAGACAAAGTTCTAATAAAAGCCGCGAACTGTCCAACATCCTCTATCATCGCAGGGGTAGGGCAAATATGGTAATCGCTGAGATTTTTCCTGTTATGAGGAAATCTGATAAGACGTCATGTCAATCTTTACAGCCTCAGTTCAACAAATAAGGAATGCCTATATAAAGGGAGAATGGGGTCGTTGGTCCATAATAGGTCAGTGTGTGCATGTGAACGACTGAGTCCGATGGAGTTACACTGTGTGCATGTTAGCATGTGGGTCAGTGAGTGAGTGGGTAAGTGTAGAGGTGTACGAGTATAAGTCTTCCGATCACGGTGACACACTGTGACAACCACTCAGTCCCAGCCGCACTTTTTTTTTACTCTGGATCCTGACGCCAAGACGGACAAGGGTGTGATGTACCCTCTCAAAATAGACTAATGGACTAATCATCATAGTCGACACACACCATCCAGCATCTTCATGCATGGACAGATACTGTGTGCAATGCACCATAATGGACTATTTAATCACAGACTTACCCTGACACCTATTGGACCATTTTGGACAATTTGGACAAACCCTGCCCTGACACCTATGTCCACTTTATCCTGGATCGGGGTCTCTTTCTGACTTCTATGGGATCTCCGTGGGATTTTTTAGTTGTGTTGAGAAAGGGCCTACATTTGGGGGATGTCAACACTAAGGGCCTCTCAATACCTGTAAATACATACTGCATGTGATTTTGGGCCAAATCAGAAGTAAATGCTGTCATTGTTGTTGTACGAGGTTCACATTTCCTAATGTTCTGACTTCTGATTGTTAAGGATTGTAACTGGGAAAGCCCTCTGCTTTTTTCTAAAAACCCCATGAAATAAAATAAATAAAATGAGTATGGGTGAAGAATCTGATTGCGTCACGTGGGTAGTGGGCTCTGGGTGCTTATCGGGACTGTCCCTGAAACTAATGATTGTAGTCTGGCGTCTGCTAAATGCCATAAAATATCAATGAACGAGTAAAAATGACGAAATGAGTTAATGTGTATGTCCGAGTGAGCGTCTGAGCGTTCATGACAGATAGCCAGAGAGTGTGTGAGTGTGTATGATGGAGCGTGCCTTAACCGTGTCTGATAGAGAGCGAGTGAGTATGATAAACAGTAAGTCAGTAGGTTAGTGTGTGAGTGTATGTGATAGAGAGTGGGTGAGTGAGTGAGTGAATGTGGATGAATATTGCTGAGAGAACACGTGAGTAAAATAAAAGACGCTGGGATACAGAGATCTGGAACTTTCTGTCTTTAAAGGCACTTTACAGGACGCCTTTACTGGATTTTCCAATCCAAAGTCCCTCAGCACAACAATGTTGCCACATAGTGAGACGTCTGTATGCTAAAGCTCAGATAGAACACACATAAATATTTGCACTGCATTCACATCATATTAAAACCAACCCTGCTCTGACACCTATTGCACGCCCACTTTATCCTGGAAATGGGTCCCTTTCTGACTCACACCTTCCCAAGGTTTCTCCGTGGGATTTTCTTTGTTTATTTTATTTCCCTTGTGATCAGAAAGGATGTCAGTTTGGGGGGTGTCAACTGTAAGGGCCTGTCAATACCTGTGAATGCATACTGTATGCGATCGTTGAGGTTCACATTTCCTAACTTTCCGACTTTCTGTTTTCTGTGTTCTGTTTGTTAAGTATTGTAGTTGTGAAAGGACTTGACGCTCTCAAAAACAATGTTGGCACAACATTTTTTCCTAAAAATATCAGGAAATAAAATGGGTAGTAGACCCTGGGAGAACATGCCTCTCACTGGATGAAGCATGTTGATTCCTGAATTGGTAGTAGCCTAGTGGGTACCACACTCATTTATGAACCAGAAAAGCACCAAAAGGTTCAAACCCCACTTATGACCAACGTGACTACTTGTGACTACTTTAGGGGGACTGTCCCTGTAACTCCTGATTGTAAGTCGCTCTGGATTAGGGCATCTGATATAAATGTCATGAATGTAAATGTCATTGAATGAGTGAAAAAGACTGAGTGCGAATGGCTGATTATTAGTTATTGTGTATGACCGAGTTACACATAGCAAGAGAGTGAGTTATGTGTGTGTATGAAAGCGAGTGAGTGAGAGAGTGTGCTTGATGGTGAGTGTGTGGGCATGTGATTGTGTGTGATAGAGTAAGTGAGTGGGTTAGTTAGTTAGTGTGTGAATGTTTATAATAAAGTGAATGACTTTGTGTGTGAGTGTATGACCTATCATGTGAGTGAGTGAGCCAGTGTTGTTAATATATATGATAGAGAGTGAGTGAGGTAGTGTGTGAGTATATATGATACTCACTGTGTATCACAAGTGACAATCACTTCACTTTACTTTACTTTTAAAGAGTGAAAGAGTCATTTAGTCTGTGAGTGTATATGATAGAGTGAGTGAGTTATTGTCTGAGTGTATATGATAGTGAGTGAGTTAGTGTGTGAGTGTATATGATAGAGTGAGTGAGTTAGTGTGTGAGTGTATATGATAGAGTGAGTGAGTTAGTGTGTGAGTGTATATGATAGTGAGTGAGTTCGTGTGTGAGTGTATAAGATAGAGTGAGTGAGTTAGTGTGTGAGTGTATGTGATAGAGTGAGTGAGTTAGTGTGTGAGTATATATGATAGAGTGAGTGAGTTAGTGTGTGAGTATATATGATAGAGTGAGTGAGTTAGTGTGTGAGTGTATATGATAGAGTGAGTGAGTTAGTGTGTGAGTGTATATGATAGAGTGAGTGAGTTAGTGTGTGAGTGTATATGATAGAGTGAGTGAGTTAGTGTGTGAGTGTATATGATAGAGTGAGTGAGTTAGTGTGTGAGTGTATATGATAGAGTGAGTGAGTTAGTGTGTGAGTGTATATGATAGAGTGAGTGAGTTAGTGTGTGAGTGTATATGATAGAGTGAGTGAGTTATTGTGTGAGTGTATATGATAGAGTGAGTGAGTTAGTGTGTGAGTGTATATGATAGAGTGAGTGAGTTATTGTGTGAGTGTATATGATAGAGTGAGTGAGTTAGTGTGTGAGTGTATGTGATAGAGTGAGTGAGTTAGTGTGTGAGTGTATATGATAGAGTGAGTGAGTTAGTGTGTGAGTGTATATGATAGTGAAATAGCATGTGAGTGTGTATGATAAAGAGTGAGTTAGTGTGTTAACGTCTATAATTGAGAGTAATCGAGTGAATGAGTTAACATGTGAGTGTATATGATAGAGAGTGAGTGAGGGAGTGAGTGTACATTATAGAGAGTGAGCGAGTGTATACATGTGGATGAATATGAGTTCATGTGAGGGGAATAAAAGTTACAAGATGCTGGGATCAAGAGATCAATAGATCTGGGATCAAGAGAACTTTTTGTCTGTAAATGCACTTTACAGGACGCCTTTACTGGATTTTGCAATTCCTTCCTCCAATCCAAAGTCCCTCAGCACAACAACGTTACCACATAGTGAGAAATGTCTGTATGCCGAAGCTCAGATAGAACACACATAAATATTTGCACTGCATTCACATCATATTAATCCCACAGTTCGGCCTACATTTGAAGAAATCGTTTATATGGCCTGTTCAGAATCCATACCATAAGTTCTTCCGTAGCCCTGTGTTTTTTCCCCCCTCTCTTAGACGTTATCTTTATCATTTTTTTTAAACAAGACACCTGTGATTATAAATGCTAATATTTAACCAGCGCTTCAACGGCTTGAGCTAAGCAGCTACGCACGATTTATTGTTAGGCAACGCCAGGATAATTGAAAAAGATGAGAAAAAAAATCAATATGCTCTTCCTGAGATAACCAGACAGTCAGATACTGAAAAAAAAAAAATTGTGACTTATCACTAGTTATAAACATACCATGCATGGTTTAACGAATTCATAAAAATCAATAACTTTTCCAGAGGTTTTCACATATTTCGTGCAGAAATTCCACGTGCGGCCATGCTGCACAGTTGTCAGATTGGGAAGCTTGAACTTAAAATGACTAGTTAAATAGTGAATAGATTATCTCTTGTGATGCACAGCACACGGTGCACACAGTGACATTGGTCCTCTGCATTTAACCCATCACCCTTCGTGAGCAGTGGGCAGCCGATGCTTTGCTCGGTGGCACCTTGGCGGATGGGGATTCGAACCGGCAACCTTCTGATTACGGGGCCGCTTCCTTAACCGCTAGGCCACAACTGCCCTTCATAAATGGTATGTCTCGTTTTTCAAGCTTTTATAAAACCAGCACACGCCACATATTCCATCCGAGCACTGTGCATTTTACACAGTAGATTTTTTTTATTTAAAAAAAAGGACATTTATAACTTTACCAAATTATTCACGGTATGCACAGACACAGCGACTGTATAAAGCGAGTAATAAAGTGGACAGCGTGCACGCGCTCTGTCCGGCGGCCGCGCGCTGTCCTCGCGTGCACGCGCTCTGTCCGGCGGCCCCTCGTGCACGCGCTCTGGTTGGCGGCCGCGCGCTGTCCTCGCGTGCACGCGCTCTGTCCGGCGGCCCCTCGTGCACGCGCTCTGGTTGGCGGCCGCGCGCTGTCCTCGCGTGCACGCGCTCTGTCCGGCGGCCCCTCGTGCACGCGCTCTGGTTGGCGGCCGCGCGCTGTCCTCGCGTGCACGCGCTCTGTCCGGTGGGCCGTCGTGCACGCGCTCTTTCCGGCGGCCGCGCGCTGTCCTCGCGTGCACGCGCTCTGTCCGGCGGCCCCTCGTGCACGCGCTCTGTTTGGCGGCCGCGCGCTGTCCTCGCGTGCACGCGCTCTGTCCGGTGGGCCGTCGTGCACGCGCTCTTTCCGGCGGCCGCGCGCTGTCCTCGCGTGCACGCGCTCTGTCCGGCGGCCCCTCGTGCACGCGCTCTGTTTGGCGGCCGCGCGCTGTCCTCGCGTGCACGCGCTCTGTCCGGTGGCCTTCCCTCAACTCGGACCCCGACCGAGGAGCTTTTCAGGTGAAAAAGCTTAATTCCGAAGGCGCCATTGTGGAGAGCACAAAAGGCTAAATATAGACGATCCTATTAATAACCGAGAGAAATATTGTTGGTAAGGTAACAAGAGGCTGTAATATTCAGAACTTTTCATAGTCAAAACAGAATGTTGATATAAAACGGAGATATAACGGAGTCATAAAGTTACAAAAACATTCAGAATACAGAATCATTCCATTTAGATACCTGGAATTCATCGCAACGTTTCTAAATGAATAAACGAAGCTTGAATAAAGACCATTCAAGGTTTTACACACTTTTTTTTTTTTTAACTTGTGGAATACTATTCGGATCGTTTGGGCTTGTAATAATGGCCGGAGTCTCTGTGGAAGAAGAAAAGTTCATGTAGGCCGACATGGACGTAGTAATGACGGTGAGATTACCCAACAGTCCCTGCAACCTCAGTCAACACCGATGACCCTGGCAACACGTTTGGCCCCGAAAAGGTAAATTGGACTAAAGATGACCTTTAACGTTAAAGTTTCGTTTGCTCACTCAACCCATAAAGCCGTGGAGCGTTCTGTGACACTTATGATTACTCTAATGTCATTTTTGGAACATTGTCAACTACGTTGTATAGACGTATAACATGTTGGTCCGAGTCTTTCTCATGACTCTTGCTCCCCATCTGGGTTCTTGGGTTCATATTAAGATGTATATAAGGGCCAGTGGTGGCCTAGCGGTGCCACCGAGCAAAGCGCCTGTCATGGCCGCCCACTGCTCACCAAGGGTGACGGTTAAATACAGAGGACACGTTTCACCGTGTCACCGAGTGCTGTGATGCTGTGTTTCTGAATCACGTCGCTTCACGATGGGGCTGATATGGACCACCTGTCTGGTACCTGTGTGCCACCCATAAGGCCCAGGCTGGGGGACGAGGCTTTTTTGGTGGCCGCAACACTGACGCTGGTTCTAACTTGTTTTACACATTTTTTTTTTATTGGTTCATTGAATTGTAGTGTTTACTGCTTTTATAAGTTTTATTGCTCTGACATTATAACGTTCTCTTGTGTTATGACCTCTACAGCACTTTGGTCAAATAAAGTCGCTTAAATCCGCTCTGTGAGCGAATTAACGAATAAGGGGAGGAGTCACTGATTTGACACTAAACAATGTCAACTTAACAGACTGTAAAGTTGTAAGTGTTCAGGTCACATATGAACACGTTTTGCAGTGTTAATCAAGAGGAAAAAAAAGCCTCTCCGCTGCTGACCAGACGATGTCACAGCCATGATGACGAGGTGACGAGGAAGAAGGACGCATTCGCACGACGTCACGACACCGGGGTTTAATTAGTCAAGAACAGGACAGGGGAGACATCCAATGACATGGTGAACGTGTAACATGACAAAGACCCGACGGAGAACAGGGCAGCTTTACACATTAAAGTAAAGTGAAGTGATGGTCACAGCACACGGTGCACACAGTGAAATTTGTCCTCTGCATTTAATCACCCTGAGTGAGCAGTGGGCAGCCATGACAGGCACCTCAGCGGATCGGGAGTCGAACCGGCAATGTTCTGAAAGTAAAGTGATTGTCATTGTGATACACAGCAGCACAACACACGGTGCACACAGTTAAACGTGCCCTCTGTATTTAACCATCACACACTGTCATGGCCGCCCACTGCTCACCCAGGGTGATGGTTAAATACAGAGGACACGTGTCACCGTGTGCTGTGCTGCTGATGCAGAGGAATTCACATTCATTTTACATTTACAGCATTTACCAGACGCCCTTATCCAGAGCGACATACAATCAGTAGTTACAGGGACAGTCCCCCCCTGGACACGGCACAGCAAAAGACACGGCACAGCAAAAAAAGACACGTTTATAGACCAGACCAGAGGAAACGATAGAGGCTCATTTACAGTGAAGTGATTGTCACTTGTGATACACAGCAGCACAGCACACGGTGCACACAGTGAAATTTGGCCTCTGCATTTAACCATCGCCCTGAGTGAGCAGTGGGCAGCCATGACAGGCGCCCAGGGAGCAGTGTGTGGGGACGATGCTTTGCTCAGTGGCACCTCAGTGGCACCTTGGCAGATCGGGATTCGAACCAGCAACCTTCTGATTACGAAGCCGTTTCCTTAGCCGCTAGGCCGCCACTATCCCACTTACATTTACAGCATTTATCAGACGCCCTTATCCAGAGCAACTTACAATCAGTAGTTACAGGGACAGTCCCCCCTGGAGACACTCACGGTTAAGTGTCTTGCTGAGATACACGATGGTAGTAAGTGGGGTTTGAACCTGGGTCTTCTGGTTCACAGGTGAGTGTGTTACCCGCTAGGCTACGCCCACTGGTCAGGTTGTATTAAATGGCTATGTGGCATCGTGTGAACATCACGCTCCTCAGAACGGGACAGATGACTGTGGTGCAACGTCAACCTCGTCTTCCAGTTCGCGACCTTGAAAGTCTTTTTTTTTTTTTTTTTTCAGTGACTCAGAGGCAGGATGTTGTTTTCACGCTCAGTTCGTCTTGAAACCGACCACACCCGCACAGTGCAAAGGCCCCGTGGCCCCGCGCGTCTCATGCTGTGTGTGATGTGTGTTTCATTCTTGTTAAGATAAAAGATCGTTTTTAATGAGCCATGTTGCAACCTTTTCTCACCGAGGTGAAACGCTCCGTTACTGTAACGACGTTTCCAGTGAAAAACGGGGTATCAATAGGGGAAACGCCGCATGCTAGGAGTAGATTTTTTTTTCCGCGGCTCATGTGTGATGAACCTTGGTCAATTCAGGGTGGGAGGAGCTACTGCAAATGCAAAATTTGCCTCAAATTGAATGAACGGCTTTGGTGGCAACACTAAAAGGATGTAGGATTAAGTTCTTCGGGTTGAACTTCAGGTTCTTTTTGGGGTACTTTAGCAGTGATACAAATAGTCCTCTGTAGAAATGTTTTACATTACAATTTACATTTACAGCATTTACCAGGAGCCCTTATCCAGAGGGACTTACAATCAGAAGTTACAGGGACAGTCCCCCCCTGGAGACACTCAGGGTTAAGTGTCCTGCTCAGGGAACCTGGGTCTTCTGGTTGATAGGCGAGTGTGTTACCCGCTAGGCCACTACCACCCGTAGACCCCTCCCTAAAGGGTCTCTGTTCTTTGGATAGGCGTAGGTTCCATGGTGGAAGCACACCTTTAGGTCAGGTACGCTGTGTATTCCCCGCAGCTCACCGCGTGGTGCTGGCCGCACCCGGGGACTACTTCGGGGCCCTGTTCTGCGGCGGGTTACGCGAGTGCTGCGAGGAGGCCGTGTGCCTGAGGGGCGTTGCAGGCCCTGCTGCGCTTCACGTACGCCGCCGAGGCGGCGCAGCGCTTCCAGCTGCAGGGGGCGCTCTCGCTCTGCCCGGGCTTTCTGCAGGAGAGGATGGACGCCGGACGCTGCCTGGACGTCCTGGCGTTTGCCGACGCCTACGGGCTGGAGCACTTTGAGAGTGTTGCGGAGGAGGAGAAGTTCCAGGATTTGCCCAGTGGCGTCCCAGTGGAGTTTATTCATTCACATTTACATTTACGGCCGTATCCAGAGCGACCTACAACGTGCTTCCATGTTACCATCAATCAACTCTGGTTCACTTTATTTATTCCCTTCCTGGAATCGTATCCAAAGTTCAATTCAAAAAGATTGTTTCTGCTTCAAAAACAATGAAAATAGTCATATTTGTGCATTGCGCAAGGGTGTAAATAAAAATCCTTAAATTTCATTATCTTAAAAACTGTAAGGACAAGGGCTAATGCCCACTTGTTTAAAAAGTATTTCAAACGAGTCTACCACTAACACACACACACACACACACACACACACACACACATATATACACATACACACATATATACACACACACACACACACATATATATATATACACACACAAACACATACACTCACACACATATACACACATATATATGTATATATACACACACACACACACACACACACATATATATATATATTTTTTTTTTGTCTAGCACTTAACAATTCCCCGGCATGTTCTTTTTCTGACATAGTTGGGCCTTATCAGGGCTCTTAGTTTTGTAACTGAAAATCTAAAGAAACCGATCGAGAATTGCTGGTGTCTTCCTCTTGTAAGTCGCTTTGGATAAAAGCGTCTGCTAAGTAAATAAAGTAAAGTAAAGTAAAGTAAAGTAAAGTAAAGTAAAGTATTGCCTTTCTTCTGTCACACGCCATTGTTCCTTTAGAGGGTGCTTTTCAGTCACTTTTTATAACAAGTTGCCACAGCCATTTATAATGATTGTATCAGTTTTCAAAATGTGTGTCCTCCTTCAGGTTGGACACAATTACTTCTCAGACCTTCTTTTTTTTATGTCCTCTTACGACTGCTTACGCTGACGTTTACGTGCTTGTTGGTCAGTAGGTGGTGGTTTTCCGGGCGGTGGTCCCACGGCGGTCACCTCACCTATCTGGACTGGCGGTCCGCCTCCCCCTCATGTCTCGTGAGGAGCTCCTGGAGGTGCGGGGCTGCGGCGTCCTCTCCCGCACCTCTGGGGGCAGAGAAGTGCTGGCGAAGGTGGCCGATCTGCTCCACGGAGGCCGAAAACGCCGAGAGTGCAGGCCTTGTACCCCAAACCAGGTAGCGGCACGGGCCACCCTTACATTCTGGACAGGAAACCCCACGTTTTTTCTTTATATGACCCTAAAACCTTCACACCCATCCAAATTTACACAGATGATTTATTTATAGGGTGTAAACTGGTTAATTTAGGGTGGTAGTAGCCTAGTGGGTAACACACTCGCCTATGAACCAGAAGACCCAGGTTCAAACCCCACTTACTACCATTGTGTCCCTGAGCAAGACACTTAACCCTAAGTGTCTCCAGGGGGGGACTGTCCCTGTCACTACTGATTGTAAGTCGCTCTGGATAAGGACGTCTGGTAAATGCTGTAAATGTTAATTCCATCATTCATTGCCTTCATTGTTGAGGTGCTGGTCCTGGTGGGAGGGGACTGCCTGTGGGCGGCCCAGCGCTTCCTCACCGGCCCGGGACTCGTACGAACCGCGGAGTCGACCCAGCTGGCCGAGCTGCCCGAGCCGCCCCGGTTCCGCCGCTGCGCGTGTGTCCTCGACAACAAGCTGTATGTCATCGGCGGCCGCAAGTACTACGGCGCGCTGGACATCCTCAAGTCCGCCCTGAGGCACGTCGCCAGTAGTGATGTCATCGTGCGTGAGCGGAGATTACGTTTCTCATTGATCAACTGAATTATCGATTTTAGAGACCTTGTCAAAGGCCTCGTGTGCCTTGTTGCCTTTGTTGGACAGTCACAATCAGGGGGCTCCATCTTACGGCTTAGGGTTCCCCTATTTAAGCCATTCGACACTTTAATATTTGAAACACGCATTTCTGAGGCCCATTGCATTAAAATGAGATGTAAACTTTGCATAAAATTTAGTTTGCTATCTGGAGCTTGTCTTCTGTCCCCTGTTGGATGCTTTATGCACTACAGCGTACAGCCGGTGCGAAGGGAGAGTTTTTTTATGGGTGTGTCAACCGTGGTCCATATTACGCAACAAATAATTGGAAATTTATGAATTCTGAGTCTGGCTAATTTATAGAGATGCTTCTTTAAGCATTTGGATTAAAGGGCCTCATACTGATAAAAAAGATGGAATTTTCTGCCCCATATCTCTTGGTTCAGGCATTAAAAGGTTAATTGATTGGCAGTTAATTAATCACAGATGTAAAGAATTATATGGAATAATCTGCATTATTAACAGCGTTTTTATTGACGGAATTACGACGTGGAATAAGGACCCCGTCTGTTTCAGCTTCGGCCCAGTGAAGGGAAGGTGGGAGGAGTTACCGGACATGTCCAGTCCCAGGGACTGCTTTGCCGGCGTGTGTTTGGACGGGAAGGTCTTCGCTCTGGGCGGGAGCTGCGATGACGTGAACTACCTGGATTCGGTGGAGTACTACGCCCCCGAGGAGAACGCGTGGAGGTACTACGCCCGCCAGCCATTCGCTCACGCTGCTGAATCTGAGACCCGTCCTCTGGACACGCCCGTCTGTGGCCACGCCGCCACCGTGTTGGACGGGGAGATCTTCGTCTCAGGCGGCTGTGATGCACGCCTCCGCTGCCTGTCCTCTCTGTGGCGCTACGACCCCGATGTGGGCGGGCTCGGGCCGCGCCGGTCACGTGATGCTGCCGATGGGTGGTCAGCTGGTCGTGGCCGGCGGCCTGCAGCCCTGCTGGCGGGGCTACAGGGACCAGCTACAGTGCGAGGCCTACGACCCCGCCCAAAACTCCTGGGCTCTCCTCCCTCCGCTGCCCCGCCCCCATTTGTCCCCCGCCGCAGCCTTGCTGGACGGGCGCCTGTACGTCCTGGGCGGGTCGTCGGCAGATTCGGCCCGGGACACGCAGTGGGTGCACCGCTACGACCCCGGGCAGCGATGCTGGGAAGAGGAAGAGGCCCCGTAATCAGAAGGTTGCCGGTTCGAATCCCGATCCGCACTGAGGTGCCACTGAGCAAAGCACCGTCCCCACACACTGCTCCCCGGGCGCCTGTCATGGCCGCCCACTGCTCACTCAGGGTGATGGGTTAAATGCAGCGGACATATTTCACTGTGTGCACCGTGTGCTGCGCTGCTGTGTATCACATGTGTCAATCACTTCATTTTTTTTTTTTTTTTATTGAAAAGGAATGACGATGGTGACATCATTTTTTTTTGACGTCCCCGAGGATGTGTTTGTCTTTCACTCTCGCCGCCGAGCAGCATGCAAAACCGCACACCGCGAGACTGGCGGCGTGTTTGCAGGCGGAATTTACGTAGACAAATGCGGCCTCTCGGGTTCTTCACGCATCCGTACGCTTTACAAACTGCTCGGCATTAAGGGAAAAGACAGAAATACGTGGACATATTGATTTTTTGCTGCTCTGACCTTCGTTTTTATCCACTTTCTGCCGCGACAAGTGCAATTTCCCACTTGAGGGATAATAAAAATTGATCTTATCATAAAATCGACAGACACTCGATTTATTTCATGATGTCGCCATGGTTTCGGGGATTAACATGGTTAAGAGTTACACCGGGATTATTAAAAATGGGATTATAGGACGTACGTCATTGGGGGCGTCGGCTGGCCGCACCCCCGGGGCCTGAACTCGTGGTCGATGATAAGAGAATAAAAACATTGGTTCTGATAATTACTCCTCCCTCCCCGATTGGACGTGTTTACTAGACATTACGGTACTTTGTGGAAGTTTTCGTCGACGTACCGAGCCGTTGCCGCATTGGTCTTTGGTTCACTGCCGCCTTTAGTTCTCACGTTAATCCTGGATCTTCATCCAGGAGCGGCTCTGTGAACCCAGTAGTCCCGGTTCTCCAGCGTTCAGGCTGCGGCAGGGTTCCAGAGATGTCGGATCGCCCTGCGGATTCCGGCGAAAACCCGGCCCGTTTCGCCGTGACAGGTGACGAATGGCTTCTTGCGAGGCCGCCATGCATGAGTGGCTCTCAGAGCCTGACATGAGTCCACGCAGCCGGGACACGAAAGAAAAAGAGCGAAAGAAGGGTTTCATCGCCTCTCGTGTCAACAGTAGACGGCGGCGGCCATGGATCGCACCGCAGCGCGCCTGCGTTGACCGGGCGCCATGATCCGCTTGACGAAGAAGGGCGTGGCCTGCAAAAAAAAAGAGAAAAGAACGGTAGATGTCCCACCAGCGCCTGGCCGAGCAGTTGGCGCCCGAGTGAGCTGCTGTCACAGAACCTGGAAGCGCTGGAGCTCCACAGCCGCGTTTCTGGCTAACGTGGGAGAACCGGACCATGACTCGGGTCCAAGGTAAGGAGACACGGTTAAGAGTGTGAGGAGAACTGGAAGATCTCACGGAACGTGAAGAGAAAGTCTCTAAAACAAACAGAGCTTTGTAGGTGGCGGACAAGATCCTCCGTTTGATCCGTGATTGAGTGGGTGTGGAGAGATTCCAGATGCAGCCATTCACACCAGAGGAATCCATCTGCCGCGCGAATACGTTACGTGGAACAAGCGAGAAAAATACGAACAAAGAGACGCTCGGCTTCACATTTATATTGGAATTGAGGATATCTTTATTGTGTCCAAGACGTAAATAGTACAGGTCCATAGTCATCAACCAATAAATACGAATAAAATACTTCAGGTTATCCGGAATAAAGCCAACAGCAGACAGAATAGAAGAGTTTTCGTGTTATATCGATCAGAATCAGAGTCCGCTTTGAAGAGGATGGATTGTTGGTATCTACAGGGTGGGCCATTTATATGGATCCACCTTAATAAAATGGGAATGGCTGGTGATATTAACGTCCTGTTTATATGTATATATGAGGGGGCAAACTTTTCAAGATGGGTGGTGACCATAGTGGCCATTTTGAAGTCGGTCATCTTGGATCCAACTTTTGTTTTTTCAATAGGAAGAGGGTCATGTGACACATCAAATTTATTGGTAATTTCACAAGAAAAAAAATGGTTTACTTATTCTTTCATGAGTTACCTACAAGTTTCTGACCACTTATAAAATGTGTTCAATGTCAACGACCATTCCCATTTTATTAAGGTGTATCCATATAAATGGCCCCCCCTGTACAAGGACCTTCCTAGAAAAACAGTTCAGCTTGGTCTGTGGATAAGACAACTGCCGTGAGTATTGAGTAAGTAGCGAGTAATGAGTATTGCGGAACGCGGAACCCGTGCTTCCTTCACTTCCCTGGCTTCAGCGTGCTCCCGCTTTGGTTCTACGGGGCCGCGGTTCCGTTCGGGAGACTTTTCCAGGTCACCTTGACGCCTGCCGGCAGCATCTGCTCCTGCAGTTTGCTCAGGATCTGAAGAAGAGACGAGGCCTGCTAGATAAATACTGCTGGGAGCATGTAGAAAGTCATTTGTTTGGGCGCCATCAGTTGAGGAAACATCTGAGCACATATGAAGCATCTGACTCCATAAGGCCAAGACTAAAAGCTAAAGCTTCTTAGCATACCAAGTCAGATTTTTATTTTTTTTTAGAATTTCCATTTCAGAAAAATTGTGCATAAGTAAAACATCACTGTAATTTATTACGTGCTACGTGTTGACTTGCACTCATTTTGGATTTGTACGTGATCTCCACTGGGATCCATGTGATCATCTGTCACCTTGTAAACTAAATTCTATTTGGTCTCGCAAAATTAAGCTAAAAATGTCAAATTCAAGGTAAGGTCTGTGTCAGCTGTCCATCTTATGCATCGTTTTATTCAAATGAATGCCTGTATCTGACCAATCACAGTTGAGCATTCCACATGGCCTACCAATGATGTGCCCATACTTGTCTCATGTGTCTCTCCTTTCGCAATATTTGCATGCATACGGTGGAGACTCACGCTCTGGAGGATCGCAGCCTGTAATCCAGGATCGCTGGCTTCGACGAAGGCCTCTGTCGTCATGGTCACTCTCACCGTCTTCACAGTGGTTTCCACTGAAGAGACACCATCACTCTATTATTTCATCATGCCCAGGTTCATCATGTCATGGTTGTAGATCTCTGGTTATGTATTCCAAACGAGGCTAGCTGTCTAGTGTTGACTTGTATAAGGACCGTAAATGAAGACACATACTTTATGACTGTTTGAATGATAATGTCTTGTCTGTCATCAGGACCTCACCAACGTAGCAGAAGAAGGGGATCGTTTGGCTGCACTGCTTGTCCTCCCATTGGCCGTTTAAATTCAGCCATAGGACGCCGCAGTTGTCGCTCCCATCTGCGTTGTTGGGACGGTCAGGCAGCCAGTGTGTGAATGTCGCGTTGGTTCCATCCGACCACTTCCAGCCATCTCTGTACAGTCCGATCCAGGTGGATACATCTATCAGGCTGTTGATCAGGTCGTTCTCCGTCTGGTTCCTGACGCTGGCCAGGTCGGTGTAGTTGGCCCTGCAGTACTGCTGAGCGTCGCTCCAGGACATGCTCATGTTGACTAATATGTACTTCGCGTCTGAGCCGCCACTCGGGCCACCACTCGGGCCGCCACTCGGGCCGCCACTCGGGCCGCCACTCGGGCCACCACTCGGGCCACCACTCCGACTGCCACTCTTTTGTCCACCATTCGCTGCATCGTGATATTCATACATCATAAACATAACATGACTAGGAGAACTTCTTAACAAAACTCATGCATTTATTGTAGCTTCTATAAAGAAATGAGCCTGAGACGTGTCCTTCTAGGGTGGTAGTTGCCTAGTGGGTAAAACACTCGCCTACGAACCAGAAGATCCAGGTTCGAACCCCACTTACTACCATCGTGTCCCTGAGCAGGACACTTAACCCTGAGTGTCTCCAGGGGGGGACTGTCCCTGTAACTACTGATGCTGGAAATGTAAATGTCTTAGAATAAACATACTTTTGGCATTTTTTTTGTATTCTTTTTGTTAGTTAGGGTGTTAGTAATTGCACTTACCATTGTAACATACAAACGGGTTCTTTGCGCTGCACTGGCGATCGTACCATTGGCCGTACCACATGGCAACGCACTGTTCCTTCCCTTCGTAGTTGTTTGGCTGTGACGGATTCCAGTTTCTGAACGCAGCCTGCCCCGGGCCATAGAGGTTGGGGTCGTCCAGAGACCACCTCCAGCTGTTCCAGTCGTTGTAGAAGCCGATCCAGGTCATGCCCCTGTAGCCGTAGCTGTTGAGGCGTAGTATTGTGAGGATGTCGTCCATGCTGTCGGCAGTGGCCATGTCGGCGTAGTTCTGCCTGCAGTACGACTGCGCATCTGTCCACGTCTTATTTTCGTTCACAAAGAAATATTTGTAACAAAGGGACTGCGTGAAAAAGCCTGTAAAAAAATCATTTTAAATGTTATCTGTCAAAAACTCACGTGTATGTTGGTGATGAGTTTTTTTCTTATTTATTGTCACTGTGAACAGCCTCTTAACAGACAAGTCAGTACACTGTCCATTTAGAAGTTTAGAAGTTTGAAATAAATGATTTCTTTTCTGGCATTACACTGACCTGAGAACAGCAAGAGAGCCAGAATGAAGACGGCCATGGCTGAAGGCTGAAGACTGAAGCGCCTGCATACACAGTATACAAATATATAATATCACAGTATATATCATTTAAAACACAATTACAATTATTATAACACTCTGTCTGTGGAATCTGCACAAAACAACACACAATTAACGCATAGAACATGCTTCCGAGTCACAATTTGTCAATGATAATTGGTAAAAAATAGACACGGCTCACCTCGCCCAACAGTGTCCTGAGCTGGTCGACTATCCAGTTTTGACTAAACGATGGCACATGGGCAGATGGGCAAGAAAGGACAGGCTGAGGGGACAGAGTGGAACATCGCTATATTTGCTGTCACATCATGCAAAGCGGACAATCGACCTGTGCACACGCGAGTGTGTCGGTCCATTTGATTGAACACCTCCTTAACACAACACGCTGAAACAACAGCAGCTGCACGGCTGGAGCGAGCGACCTGAGTTCGGAGGAGTAACGCCAGTCTGGGTGGAATTCCATCATCTTGCTTTCTCAACCTCTTAATCAGAATTGAATTGCGTGACACCCCAATGTTCATCTTGTCTTGTGCGATGTGACAATATACCACTTACCCAACAAATTACTTTTCTGTAAAAAAGCACTACACTACAAAAAAAAATAAAAAATGCATGTTGTCCACAAATGTGAGATAAAAGCCGGCGAGGTCCATGTTGGTCCAGGTCTTCTTCATGACGGCGGGTAAATCAGGGGCGACTCTTACTCCCCATCTGGGTTCTTGGGTTCATATTAAGATGGGGCTGATATGGACCACCTGTCTAAGGTGGTAGTAGCCTAGTGGGTAAGACACTCGCCTGTGAACCAGAAGAACCGGGTTCAAATCCCACTTACTACCATTTACCACTTACTACCATTGTGTCCCTGAGCAAGACACTTAACCCTGAGTGTCTCCAGGGGGGGACTGTCCCTGTAACTACTGATTGTAAGTCAGTCTGGATAAGTGTGTACCACCCATATGGGCTTGTTACCTGGGAAGGGGCGGAGTCACTGTCTTTTAACATTAATTAGTGTCACTTTTACAGACTGAACTGAAGTGGCACATTCGGATATGGATTCATACGAACTCCGTAATTTTCGCTGTTTTGGTTCCCACTTTTATTATCCCCCGATGCACGATACGGCAAGAACGCAGTAAACAGTGCGCAGCAAATTAGTTCACACCGCAGAGACTTTTTCATTGGCCCACCATCATGTTGCCCAGTTCTTTCCATCGTAACATATGAAGTAGGTCGATGTGCCGCATGAGCTAGCATCGTGGCACAGTCTTGGCCGTCGTTGGTGTTCTGCGGCTCCTGGACGTTCCAGTTCCGGGTCTCGTTGTAGTAGCTCCCGCCCGCCAGAGGCCAAGAACGCAGCAAATTCATTCACACCGCAGAGACTTTTTCATTGGCCCACCATCGTGGGAAAAGACTCTGGTGCTGGTTTACGTACCAGTTTATACACGGGGGTTGGAAAGCGCACAATGAAACGGAATGAAACGACGATGGTAAGATTCAAAGCAAAAACAACAAATGTGGATTTATTCATGGTTTTATTCATTCCATGCATCAAAGTTCACATGCTTTTAACATTTAGGAATTGCATACGTCATGAAGATTTCTAATCACTTAATGATAATTGATTATACAAAGGTTTTCATTAAGCTATAAATGAAGCATATAACGTAACCATGTAAATGGAACTGGATTAAATAAGTGGCTATGTAAAGAAATTGGAGCAACGTGACTTTTAATCTGCGGGAAGAAGAAAGGCCGCATTAAACTCGGCATCTGCAACACATTACAAACCCCAGTTCTTCCCGGGGGGTCATTTTCAACCTCACCTTGAAAGGCGGTGCAGACGAAGTTGTGGGTCTCCGTCTCGGGGAGGCTGACCCACCGCTGCAGCCCGCCGGTCTGCACGGCCCCCACCTGCCCGCATTGGTCCTTCTTGACGCCGGCCCAGTTCTGGTAGCAGACGGCCTCCCCGCCCATCCAGTACCAGACGTCCAGGGCGCAGGAGTAGCGCAGGCCCGTCCAGACGTAGGCGCCCGAGGCGGATTTCAGCAGCTCCGCCACGCGGCCCTGAGCGTCTGCCGAGTCGATGGCGACCAGGTCCACGTAGGACTCTCTGCAGAACACCCGGGCTTCGCGCCAGGTCATGTTCTGATGAACCAGGACCAGCTGGTCTGAGGGACGAAAGAAGATCCGGACATGGCTCCTCACGTACAGGCATTATAGGGAATTGAGTGACTATGACATCATAGCTACTCGACAAAAATGTTCGATTGGAGAATACAGAGTTGACGGCCCACTTTTTACTGATACAGAACCGTGTTACAGAACCACCAAGAAGCCAGTGAGGTCCATGTTCGGTAGGGAAATCAGGGGCGACTCTTGCTCCCCGTCTGGGTTCTGGGGTTCATATTAAGACGGGTCTGATATGGACCTGTGAACCACCCATACGGGCTTGTTACCCGGGAAAGGGGCGGAGTCACCATCATTGAGTGCTAATTAGTGTCCGTTTTTATTAGCGCTCGCCTTCATCATTGTGTACAAGAGACGTGGGACCCACCCTGGCTGCAGATGAACGGATACGTCTCATTACAGTCCCTGTTGGCCCACTGGCCGTCGTAATTCAACTTTGTCGCGACGCAGTTCTGGGGTGTTACAGAAGTGCTGGGCATGTTCGCTCTCCAGTTGGTGAAATTGGAGGCGCTCCCATCGGACCACTTCCAGGAGTCTCGGTACAGGCCGATCCAGAACCCCGAGACTCCTAGAGCTGCGCAGACGTGAGAATAGTTAGGATTCCTCTCGTGGTCTTCATGTCACAATGAACATAAAATGAACGTGGAACTGTAGGAAACAGCATCAGCCTGACTGTTACCATCACTGTGAACGTTTCCGTTACCATTATCATTAGGACTGTTCGAAGAGAAGAATGCTACTGAATAAAGAGAAAAAAACATTGAAATATCAAGCTGTATTTTTCGAAAATCAATAAAAATGTTTTTTTTTTTTTTTTTTTTTTTTCCTTGGGCACGCATTATCGGTTCGGTTGGGCCTTACCTGTCGAGGCGATTAACGCGTTTTCAGACAGGTTCCTCACGCTGACCAGGTCCAGGTGGTTGCTCCTGCAGAAGCTCTGCGCCTCGGCCCACGTTTTGCTTTGCTTGACGGGAACGTATTTTTTTCCTCCTGCACACGTTGTTCGTTTGAATACAAGTTAAACGAATTCTGTGCTCTGGTCATGTGACTACGGCTCTCATCTCAGTACAATAGACACCAAAACGAAGAATTTATTTCTCTTAAAGGGAAGTGATTGTCATTGCCATACACAGCAGCACCGCACACAGTGAAATGTGTCCTCTGCATTTAACCCATCACCCTTGGTGAGCAGTGTGTGGGGACGGTGCTTTTGCACCTTGGCGGATCGGGATTCGAACCGGCAACCTTCTAATTCCGGGGCCGCTTCCTTACCGCTAGGCCACCACTAGGCCACCACAGCCCCATTTCTCAGTAAGTGAAAGTGAAGTGATTGTCACATGTGATACACAGCAGCAAAGCACACGGTGCACACAGTGAAATTTGTCCTCTGCATTTAACCATCACCCTGAGTGAGCAGTGGGCAGCCATGACAGGCGCCCGGGGAGCAGTGCGTGGGGACGGTGCTTTGCTCAGTTGCACCTTGGCGGATTCGAACCGGCAACCTTCTGATTACGGGGCCGTTTCCTTAACCGCTGGGCCACCACTGCCCTCGTATGTTACAGTATGTTACATCATCATGAATATTAGACAACTTGCCCAATTCTTACCATCGTAACATATGAAGTAGGTCGATGTGTCGCATGAGCTAGCGTTCCACAGACCGTCAGCTAGCATCATGGTACAGTCTTGGCCGTCGTTCGTGTTCTGCGGCTCATTGACGTTCCAGTTCCTGAAGCTGGCTTCGGTCTTGTTGTAGTAGCTCTCGCCCACCAGAGACCAGAGCCAGCTGCTGCCGTGGCCGTACAGCCCGATCCAGGCCGTGTTGTAACCATACTCGTAGAAATACTGCTGAATTTGCGTGGCCTGGTCGAGGCTGCTGACCGTGACCAGGTCGGAGTAGTGCGACCTGCAGTAGCTCTGAGCCGCGCTCCAGCTCCTGCTCACCGTAACTAAGAAGAACCTCTGGGAAACAGGCCGGCACGGCATCCATCCCCCTGCATGCAACCATCGAGAAAAGCACAGCTATGGACGCCCACCTATTTCCCCCCTAATCCAGAAGCCTTCCAGATGACATCTGCACAATTACAGGGGTTATGCTTCATTAACGCGGCGATCGAGAACTATTTTCGCTGGATGTAATGAAATGTATTATTTCAAATTACAGATATTGGATATATAGATATATGTCTAGATTTTACATATATATTGACAAGAGATTGTCACTGCCGCGGTTTACTCGCAAAACATATTTTCATACGATTCATTAATACGTTGCCAGGTTGGGTGGTTTTAAACCTGTTATTTCAGCAGTTTTGGAGCTTTTTCATGCGGTTTTGGGGCTAAGACGTTTATATTAACAGCCACATGCACCTATACTGTGTTGTGCTGGTATGACATTGATATGTTCTGGTCTTAGGCTCCCAGCATAATGCGTATGACGCCTCAATTTGAAATTGGGGCCCTCAGAGGAATACACTGACCTGAGAACAGCAAGAGAAACAGGCACCACTCCATGACTGACCACTAGAAATGTGTAAAGGCAGATGGATATTGTGAATTATGAAATTCACAACAACAACAACAACAACAAAAAAGCACCAACATGGACAATGCATGTTTTTAATCATAAACCACAATGATAATAAATAAATAAATAAATAAATAAATTCACACTCTATTGACACAAATGTTGACTTAAATGTTGAACATTTGGAGGAAATCACAATTTTATATAAATTGAACCATGTAGACACCTACCCGACTGAAGCCTCTCATGCCTGTCTGTCCGAACATCTTCTGGATACCAAGCGACCGTCCCGATCAGATCCCGAGGTTACCAAGCAATATGCAAAAAGATGAACGTGAATGTCTGAAAACATATTTGCTTGTGTGCACAAGTTGTATACACACAGACAAACGACTTTATTAATTATGCGCCACCTCACTTCCACTGGACTTCTGCCATTTAGGCAAAGAGCAGCCTGCTAGTCCATCTTAAAACGGGATAATACTTTATTTTATATTGCTGTGTCTGTGTCTCGTGTCTCTCTGTGTCCTTGTGTGTTGTACCAGTCGGTGAAATTTGTCCTCTGTATTTAACCCATACCCCTTGGTGAGCAGTGGGCAGCCATGACAGGCACCCAGGGAGCAGTGCATGGGGACGGTGCTATGCTCAGTGGATCCTCGGCGGATCGGGATTCGAACCAGCAACCTTCTGATTCCGGGGCCGCTTCCTTAAACCAGGAAAATATATATTTTTATTTTTTATCTTTGATCCAGGCACTAATCCACCTCTCTCGTCTCCTGGTTCACATGGAATATTTCTCCGTCGGGCTCACGCTGGCACTGAGGTTCCTCAGTTGATAAACTTTATTCTTGGCCTAATGAAAAAAACACTTTATCTACTCCTTTTTTGCTGCCGTTCATAAAATGTCAAAAATCGTTTTTGACGTTATGGTTCCAATTCGGCTCACTGCTATAAAACATTTAAAAGAATTTCTCCGGCTACCAGAGCCCTGACACATTGACCAAGAGCCTAGAAAAGAGACCACTCAGTGACCTGGAGAGAATCGACCGTAGCAGCTTCGATATGAAAAAAAACCTATTTATTGTGCATTGCAAATGTCTTAGAATACAGAGTACAGACTGTGTGGAAGGAGAAGGTCGATTTATGAGGAGACTTGTCATTGTTCAAATGCAGGTCATTTGCATTTTTTGTAAATATTTTCCAATCCATATGCAAAAAAAGTGGAGACCTGACCTCCACAGTCACCGGACCTGAACCCAATCCAGATGGTTTGGGGTGAGCTGGACCCCAACAAGTGCTAAACACCTCTGGGAACTCCTTCAAGACTGTTGGAGAAGAATTTCAGGTGACGACCTCTTGAAGCTCATCGAGAGAATGCCAAGAGTGTGCAAAGCAGTAACCAGAGCAAAGAAACTAGAATATAAAACATGTTTTCACTTATTTCACCTTTTTTTGTTAAGTACATAACTCCACATGTGTTCATTCATAGTTTTGATGCCTTCAGTGAGAATCTACCAACGTAAATGGTCATGAAGATAAAGAAAACACATTGAATGAGAAGGTGTGTCCAGATTTTTGAACTCTACTGTACATGTGGAAGGTGGTAGATTAGTAGAGGACAATAGTCTTTTCTTTGGCTTTGCGTAAGATGTGAACTCTTAAATCATGGCGCCCCAGGCAGCAACTTTTGTTTGAACCGTTAAAATACTTTTTAAGACGGCGGCAACAGAAACATGAGCGCCACAAGCTGTGCATAAATATTTCAGTCATTACAAAGATGTCAGGAGTCAGGCGCGGTCATGAGCGTCTTCAGCTCCACGATGCCCTCGGGCCCCTGGTTCTCGGGCCCCTCCCCAACGCAGCTCTCCTTCCTCGTCCCGCCTCCCCGCCGGCCCAGTTTGAGTGACAGCTTGGCGAAGGCGGAGCTCTCGTCCGGACAGGAGGTGCGGCTGGAGCGCGTGCTGCGGGAGTGGGAGCCGTCAGAGTTGGTCCCCTCGAAGAGCTTGGCCATGAAGCCCAGGCCCGCGCGGCGGATGTGGGAGCTGCCGGCGAACACGTACAGGACGGGGTTCACGCTGCTGCTCATGAAGGCGAACGCCGTGACGTTGGGCCGCGCCACCTTGGCGGCGGTTAGCGCCGAGCTGCTGCCGCTCACGAGGCCGATCACCTGATTTCAGAGGCAGGAACACAGGAAGAAAAGAAAAAAAAAGTCAACTTGCTGTCCATGTTCTCCATAAGAAACATAGATCTACAGTACAGGTCAAAGGTTCAGGCACACCTTCTCATTCGACGTGTTGTCTTTATCTTCGTGACCATTTACGTTGGTAGATTCTCACTGAAGGCATCAAAACTATGAATGAACACATGTGGAGTTATGTACTTAACAAAAAAAAGGTGAAATAAGTGAAAACATGTTTTATATTCTAGTTTCTTTGCTCTGATTACTGCTTTGCTCACTCTTGGTATTCTCTCAATGAGCTTCAAGAGGTCGTTAACTTTTTGTTAAGTACAGAACTCCACATGTGTTCATTCATAGTTTTGATGCCTTCAGTGAGAATCTACCAACGTAAATGGTCATGAAGATAAAAAAAACACATTGAATGAGGAGGTGTCCAAACTTTTGGCCTGTATTGTACTTCTACCTATATGGCAACACAGCCATCACCCATCACCCTTGGTTCAAATCCCGATCCACCAAGGTGCCACGAGGTGCCACACTTCTCTCTGGGCGCCTGCCATGGTGCCCACTGCTCACTCTCAGGGTGATGGTTAAATACAGAGGACACATTTCACCGTATCACTGTGTGCTGTGCTGCTGTGTATCACAATGACAATCACTTCACTTCAAAAACTGTCGTTTCAAATCGAGGGGCCATTTTGCCTGCCTCTGGTAGGGCTGAGGGGGGTCAGAAAAACCTGGGGGTTCAGCCGTTAAGGAGTCTGATGGCAGGAGTGTGAAGATACCACGTTGGAGGTGCGTGGAGGCAGCCTGGGACAGCCCGAACCCGCTCTTACCTGCAGGATGTTGACGAGGTGGTACGGCAGCCAGAAGACGGTGAACGCGGCGATGATGAGGAGGATCAGGCAGCTTCCGCGGCCTTTGCGCTGGAACATGGCGCTGCGCAGGCGGCAGAAGATGGAGACGTAGCAGGAAGTGATGGCGGTGAAGGGCAGCGCGAAGCCCACCAGCGTCTCCATCAGGTACTGGAAGACCTCGTGGCGCACTTGTCCCCAGTGGTAGGGCACGCACACGTAAACCGAGACGTTCTTATGCAGGAAGGGCTGCAGGTTGCTGGGGTCACAAGGAGAAAACGATCATCCACCGCGCATCCGACATGATGAAAACGTACGAAAACTGAAATGATAATTACATTTACCAGACGTCCTTATCCAGAGCGACTTACAGTGTCTCCCCTGGAGACACTCAGGGTTAAGTGTCTTGCTCAGGGACACGATGGTAGTAAGTTAAAGTTAAGTTAAAGTGAAGTGATTGTCACATGTGATACACAGCAGCACAGCACACAGTGCACACAGTGAAATTTGTCCTCTGCATTTAACCCATCACCCTGAGTGAGCAGTGGGCAGCCATGACCAGCGCCCGGGGAGCAGTGTGTGGGGACGGTGCTTTGCTCAGTGGCACCTCAGTGACACCTTAGCGGATCGGGATTCGAACCGGCAACCTTCTGATTACGGGGCCGCTTCCTTAACCGCTAGGCCACCACTGCCCCGTGGTGGGGTTTGAACCTGGGTCTTCTGGTTCATAGGCGAGCGTGTTACCCGCTAGGCTACTAGCACCCTGATTAGAGATTATCAAATATCAGTCATAGTGAAAAGACAACCAGCACGTCTACTGTCTGTGTTTAAAATCTCAGACACGTTACAATGTCCAATATGCAACGTTTGATGTTCAGCGTTAGTTTGTAATGGAGTCAGGGTGGAGGTGGCCTAGTGGGTACCAGAAGACCCAGAAGACACCATCGTGTCCCTCAGCAGGACACTTTAACCCTGTCCCTGTAACTACTGACAGTAAGTCGCTCTGGATACGGGCGTAAATGTAAATATTCCCACGCCAGTGCGCCGATCCCGGTGGTTGGTGTGGAGACGCGTAGAGTACTGACCTGCGGTAGAAGGGCATGGGCAGGGCAAAGAGGAAGGCCAGAGTCCAGACGAGCAGCATGGCGGCCACGACGGCGCGCTTGGTGCGCATCCTCTGCGACAGGAAGGGCCGGCTGGTTGCCAGGCAGCGGTCGGCGCTCATCAGGCAGATCAGGTAGATGGAGGCGTACATGTTGACGCAGCACAGGTAGTGCACCGTCTTGCACACGGCCGCGCCGAACTCCCAGCCGCGCCCGCCGGCCAGGAAGCGCAGGAAGAGCGGCGCCGTGAGCAGCACCAGGGCGTCGGCCACGGCCAGGTTCAGCACGAGCAGGCAGGTGACCGAACGTCGCCGCACGCGGCACACCACTGACCACACCACGAACAGGTTGCCGGGGAAACCGAACAGGAAGGCTAGGACCAGGATGGCAATGCCGATCTGGTGTGAGAGGGGTGGGGAAGAGGGAACCGGGGCCGGTGCAACGCTCACGTTAGCCATTCGGACAAGAGAGATCTGGAAAGATCTGGAGAGAGAGAATGCGATAAATCATACAACTGATCATACAATTAAAAACCCATCCCGATAACAAGCCCATATGGACTTCGTGTGGGAAAGACTGGTCTACTTGAACTTGCCAATCAGTGATTGGCCAAACAGAAGTTTGCCGGTTCAAATCCAGATTTGCCACTGAGGTGCAACTGAGCAAAGCACCGTCCCCACACGCTGCTCCCCGGACGCCTGTCATGGCCGCCCACTGCTCACCAAGGGTGATGGGTTAAATGCAGAGGACTAATTTCACTGTGTGTACCGTGTGCTGTGCTGCAGTGTCTCACAATGACAATCACTTCACTTTCACCGAGGTCTCCTTGATGAAGCTACCTTCCCCACACACTGCTCCCCGGGCGCCTGTCATGGCCGCCCACTGCTCACCAAGGGTGATGGGTTAAATGCAGAGGACTAATTTCACTGTGTGTACCGTGTGCTGTGCTGCAGTGTCTCACAATGACAATCACTTCACTTTCACAGAGGTCTCCTTGATGAAGCTATCTTCCCCACACTCTGCTCTCCGGGCGCCTGTCATGGCTGCCCACTGCTCACTCAGGGTGATGGTTAAATACAGAGGACAAATTTCACTGTGTGCTGTGCTGCAGTGTCTCACAATGACAATCACTTTCACTTTCATCGGGCCCTTTGAATGCTAATTTTTGCTGGTCCAGCTCCTCAGGTTAAGCACGATAAAAGGTCACCTGGTCCCTCCACCTCTGAAGGTAAAAGGAAGACGCTCATCTAGACTCTTCTCTGTCTTGGCCCCTCGGTGGTGGAATGAACTTCCCCTCGAGGTCAGAACAGCTCAGTCACTGAGTATTCTCAAACTACAACTCAAGACCTTCCTCTTTAGAGATTATTTAGATGAACTTGTAACCTTCTTCTTGTCTGACTTCTGTATAGAAACTACAACAGAGTGAATAAAAAGATCGGATTTATAGTTGAGGGTCCTAGTGAACCAGAACTGATCTCTTCATCGATGGTAACATGGAAGTAAGTTGTAAGTCGCTCTGGATCCAGGTGTCTGCCAAATGCCATAAATGTAAATGTCCAAACCCGGGCCCCGTCAACACAAGAACATTTTTCTCATTTTTTTCAGTGTCTCACGTCCACACGGAGCAATATCGGAAACGTTGTTGTCCACACCACGTCCCGGACACTCTTTTTAACCCCCTCCACACCTGTGGGCGGCGCTGTAGCTCCATGTTCTCCTTGATTGATGTCTACTTCTCCTCCTGTGGCGAGTTTTACACGCCGTTGTCCTCGTCCTTTCATTAGAAACGTGCACCGTGGAGAGGATTTCTGGTAGCTACCGCAGCACGACCACGAACACGTTATCTGCCTAGTCGGTTTGACCATTCACGAACGAAGCCTAGTTTTTAGGATTAGACTCGGCCATTTACAGCCTTCACCAGACGCCAGAGTGACTTACAATCAGTAGTTACAGGGACAGTCCCCCCCTGGAGACACTCAGGGTCAAGTGTCCTGCTCAGGGACACTCGCCTATGAACCAGAAGACCCGGGTTCGAATCCCACTTACTACCATTGTGTCCCTGAGCAAGACACTTAACCCTAAGTTGCTCCAGGGGGGACTGTCCCTGTAACTACTGATTGTAAGTCGCTCTGGATAAGGGCGTCTGGTAAATGCTGTAAATGTAAATGTAAAATTAACATTAGTGCACGAACACACCCGTAATAAGGGATTAACCAGTTTTCCGACCCAACGAAGCCACCAATCGGTGCGACCGCTCCGACTCTGACCCCATCCCGTCATGGGGGGGTCCTGTGTAGAAACCCACACTCACCTTGATCCGCTGGGCTGCCCGCTCTTTGATCTGGAAGCTGGGGGAGTAAAAGAAGAAAAGAAGTGGCGGCTCGTTCCACGCACACTCACACACACTCACACACACTCACACACACACTCACACAAAAAAAGAAAAATGCAACAAATACTTGCCCCAGACAGGAAGGATGAAGAAAGTCTCAGGCCGTTGCACATGAAAAAGTGACTAACGCTGCTCCGTCAGCCTTGTTGGTGCTTTTTGTGCTGACGCAACGACGCGCTTCCGCTCGCTCGCTTTTCTAATTGATATTACGAGATAAGAATCGACTCTGCCGCAGGCGTGAACGGAACTATAGTGCCGTTTTGAGAGTGCGTGCTGAGAGTGTCATGTACAAAATCGGAAAAAAAAAAAACACTGTTTACATTTATTTTGTGTTCTGAACAAAAAGACCCAAGAAAACCAGATACACACACTCACACACACAAATATGTACAAATATACACACACAAAGCACAACATGATGTTGCAAAAGGGTGAAGCTGGAGTGGCCGTACACATTTTTCAGTCCTTCATCACATTTACATTTACGGCATTTACCAGACGCCCTTATCCAGAGCGACATACAGTCAGTAGTTACAGGGACAGTCCCCCCCTGGAGACACTCAGGGTCAAGTGTCCTGCTCAGGGACACGGTGGTAGTAAGTGGGGTTTGAACCTGGGTCTTCTGGTCCACAGGCGAGTGTGTTACCCGTGCACGTAAGCATCCGTACATACGGACACGTGTGCAGCAGGCAAATCTAAGCAGAAGCACAACGACAATCAGGAAGTTGCACTGCGGCTTGCTGCTGGACATGGAACCTCGGACACGTTGCTCAACAGAAGCGGAACAGGGTGGAGGGGAGTCGCGGGGGGGTCAGCTCATTATCCAGCGGCCCTTTTCGGCCTTCTTCGGCGCTGTTTAATGAGCTGAACAGCACAGTTGTTTATCAAAAAAAAAAAAAAGAGATAAATTAAAGTGGAAATTCGGAGGCGCCGAGATTGGCCAATCGGGACAGGACGTGTCCATCACAGCTCATTGAGTCACCGCGGTGGAGAGTCTGAGTACCAGTGCGCCGGCATGGGCCGGGAAACTCTGCAATGCGGCTCCCCCGGTGACAAGCAACGGAACTGCAACTACAACCGCAAGGGGACAGTCCCCCCCTGGAGACACTCAGGGTTAAGTGTCTTGCTCAGGGACACGATGGTAGTAAGTGGGATTTGAACCTGGGTCTTCTGGTTCATAGGCGTGCGTCTAACCCACTAGGCTACTACCGCCCTACATTCGCTTTCCGTTCGCCGGCAGGTTCACGTGCACGTGGACGTCACCGGTGGGGGTGGTTGTTGACAACGACTCTCTCCGCTCCGGTCCCCCATCCTGCTCCATTTCCCCCTCCATTCCAGCCAGGTTGACTTTCTGCTGTTTGTCCGGACCGTTCCGGCAGCTCTGCCCAGAATAGTCCCTGCCGGTGGTTTCGAACAGACGCGCCATGAACGCCAGGCCCTCGCGCCGGATGTACGACTTCCCAATGAAGGTGTAGAGGATGGGGTTCACGCTGCTGCTGATGAAAATCAGGGATGAGGTGATGATTCGACTGTTGTCCAGCCTGCAAAGTCGCACAAAAAGTCCCATTCATGTGGGTGGTCTACACGACCGCTGGACAAGATAAGGAAGTTAAAGGGACAGGCCTACCTTTCTTTAAAAGTAGACATTTCTGGAACCAGAGCAGCGGCAATCTGGAAGTGCATGGGAAAAAAGGGCACTATATATAAAAACCCAAGTATTGCACACATCAACCCTGTCTAATATGTTGTCTTGCATCTTATAATCGAAATCATTTATCGTATTCTTCAGCCAACTCCAGGGAAGTGCATGGACAAACATTGTAAAAAAACCAAATCATTGTTAAAGAGAACCAACAATTGTTCAAAAAGACCCTACCGCACGAACCCTTACATAAGGTCCCTTCAACAGCTTCATCTTTTGGGTAGCAAATGGACAACTGTGACCAGTAATAAAGATTGTATAGTTCAACATCAGCAGTTTTTTTTTATTGCCTTGTATCATATTGCATCGCAGCGTATAGTATCGTATCGTATCGTTCGGTGTCATATTGCATGTGACCTTTTGCGAGGTCAATGGAAAAGAATTGTATTCATATATATATATATATATATATACACACACACACACACACACACACATATAAAAAAATATATAATTATATATATATATTATTTTTTTATTTTTTATTTTTTTTAATGATTTCTTTATGAGGGGTCTGGGTGAAACAGTATTTCAATACACGGTGTACTGTGCATACTGTCGTACCGACAATAAACCAATCATGAATCCTGAATGTTGACTCTTGAGATGTAATCTAGCAAGTGACACCTTTTTTGAAACCACTTATGCAAACCTTTACCATCTGGTAAACTCTCTGGGTTTTACTTCTTATCTAACCACAGATTTGAATGCCGTTTCCACTTCAGATTTTCACTTCATGTGCTTGCTGGGTAAAGGCCTCAGGAGGTTACAGTTTTAGACCAAATAAAGGAGGCAGATAGTTTTCAATCAAATTAAAATATAATTGAATGAATTACACATAATTGTGAAATTGTGGCTTGCCAAAGGCGGGTAATCCAGGTCTAAAACCCTCACCGGGATTTATTACTAGCCTTGTGTGCACAATTATTTCATCAAGAGGTTTCCAGCAGCGTTCAGTGCAGAGTTCAGGTTTAGAAAATGAAAACCAACATGGACCTCACTGGCTTTTTATACTAGTTGTGTCTCGGTGCTGCTGTTCCGCTTGTAGGAACATGTTCCTGCGCTTGTGGGTTATTTCATTTCTTCACCAGGTTCATTAGATGCTTTTGAGAGCTTATGTAGTCTCATTCCGTATCAGAATTATAAGCCTTTTGTGTCACCGACACAAAAGGCTCAAAAAGTCCACCAATTTCCAACGGGAACAGAAGCCCTTAATGGTGTCATACCAACTCCAAACAAAACTTCAAAAAGAATCAGCAAGACTTTGTGCTGCTACTCAAGTTCCCCAAGCAGACCAGAACCACCAACACACAACTTTGGCATAAAATTTGAAAGTCTACCCTTCTAACCAAGGCTCTTCTCATCCAAACGTCTTCCATTTAAGGATTATGGAGGCCACTGTGTAACCTTGGCCAGATCTGTGCCACAGTTCTGGCTCTGAGCTCTTCAGGCGGCTCATTTTTCCTGGTCTTAGCAAATGGCTGCAATATAACAAAGAGTGAAAATTCCAAGGGGCTCTAAATACTTTTCGTACCCACTGTAAACACTGCTAGAAACCTTCTGTTGGTTTTTACCCTTCAGACCTGGATTAACCATCTCCACGTGGGCCACGTGGGAAAAGTCCACGCACCTGCAGAACGTTCACAACGTGGTAAGGCAGCCAGAAGAGGCCGAAGGTGATGATGATGGCCAAGATGAGCTTCTCGGTGCGAATGTGGCGCTTGAAGCGGGTCCTTCGGATCTTGCGCAGGATGCCCACGTAGCTGCACACGATGACGGCGTAGGGCAGCAGGAAGCCCACCACCGTCTCCGTTGCGTACTGCTGCACCGTCTGCACGTGGGAAGCAGGTTCAGCCTAATTCCTCTAACCTCAATCCTTCCTCTGAATGGTCTGATCGGGACTCCAACTAAATGATTCAATGATGATTGTGGTACTAAAGCCCAAAGCAAGACCATGATCTTGGGATTAGGCTTGATTCATATGCTTAATGCCGTGCCAGACAATCATCAGTAGACCTTCCATCCTTTAAATAGACCTTTAAATAAACACTTCAAAACAGTTCAATTCTGGCTTTGCCTGAATGAATTATTTGGATACAAGAGCCGATTAAAATTTAAGGCTTTAAAGAAAAGCCTTAATGTTTTGCAAAATAATACAATTTCAGTTTCTAGAAAGTTGTAATGATTGTTATTACACACACACACACACACACACACACACACAGTACAGTACAGGCCAACAGTTTGGACACACCTTCTAATTCGATGTGTTTTCTTTATTGTCTCGACCATTTACGTTGGTAGATTCTCACTGAAGGCATCAAAACTATGAATGAACACATGTGGAGTTCTGTACTTAACAAAAAGCAGAGACCTGACCTCCACAGTCACCGGACCTGAACCCAATCCAGATGGTTTGGGGTGAGCTGGACCAACAAGTACTAAACACCTCTGGGAACTCATTTCTGGGAAGCATTTCAGGTGACGACCTCTTGAAGCTCATCGAGAGAATGCCAAGAGTGTGCAAAGCAGTAATCAGAGCAAAGAAACTAGAATATAAAACATGTTTTCACTTATTTCACCTTTTTTTGTTAAGTACAGAACTCCACATGTGTTCATTCATAGTTCTGATGCCTTCAGTGAGAATCTACCAACGTAAATGGTCACGAAAATAAAGAAAACACATCGAATGAGAAGGTGTCCAAACTTTTGGCCTGTACTGTGTGTGTGTGTGTGTGTGTATATGTATATATTAGAGACATAATTCATTGGCCACTCACATATCTGGGATGGGTGTGGTTGGTGTGGCACATGTTCTTGAAGCCCTTGATGTCCTCTGTGACTGTGCGGAAGATGAACGGGGGGAGGGACAGCACAAAGACCAGCATCCAGAGGCCCACCAGCATCCAGAGAATGCACCTGCGGCTGGTCAGGGCCACGGCGCGCTGCGGCCACACCACGACCAGCAGCCGGTACAGGCTCATGAGCGTGATGAGCAGGATGGAGGCGTACATGTTGGCACAGACCAGGTAGTAGGTCAGCTTGCACATCACCTTGCCAAACAGCCAGTTGCGGTAGGCCAGGTAAACCATGAAGAACGGCGTGAGCACCATGATGGAGCCGTCAGCCACGGCCAAGTTGAGGATGAGGAGGGCGGTGACGGAGCGGCGCCGGGCGCGTGCCAGGATGCTCCAGATGATGAAGATGTTCCCGGGCAGGCCGACCAGGAGGGCCAGGACCATGAGCACAGAGCCGATTACCGTGACCGGCAACATACTCGCTCCCTCAGGACCCACGGCGCTTTGGTTGAGGGCCTGGTAAAAAGAGAAGGTTTTTTTTGCTTTATCCGTCTTGTTAAATATTGTATGTTTTTTGCACCGTTTCATTTCATTTTCATTCACATTTACAGCATTTACCAGACGCCCTTATCCAGAGTTTCACGTTTCAAGACCTTTGTTGTCATGGTACAGTCACCAGGACAATGAAATTAGCCGGCAAGACCACAAAGATGCAAGAAAACAAGAGACATGCGGCGGGGGGGTGTATATGCAAGAGCATCATGAATATGATAGATAAGGGGGGGAGGGCTCTGGTCAGCGGAGATAAGTGAAACTATTGGCTAAATTGGTAATTGCCAGGATGTTGCGCAGACCGTACGGAGGAAATCTGCACACAGCACACACTCACACGTTGAGAGTTCTGACTGCTTACCGGGACAGTCCCCCCCTGGAGACACTCAGGGTTAAGTGTCACGCTCAGGGACACGATGGTAGTAAGTGGGGTTTGAACTGGGGTGTCTTCTGGTTCATAGGTGAGTGTGTTACCCGCTAGGGTACCCACTACCACCCATGCAGTTTAATACTAAACCATAAAATGCTGAATTGTGATTGATTGCACACTATTTTTTTCATTTCCATTACATGTCCATTTATTCATGCGGTTATAGAGTGGCGCACGCGGCTGCCCACTGTTAGCATCTCTCAAACCGGACATTACCGGCAATAATGTAATATTAATAACCGCCATAACCGCTTCACAAGCCTCAATCGCGGAGGCGAAGAAAGAGTGAAGCAGACGAGCTTTAACATGAGAGGAGAAGCAGCAGCTTGTTACCCGGGGAGGGGCAGAGTCGCGCTGATTTCACTTTTTGTCTGAAATGGAGCTGATTTGCGACGGACGCATGGAAACTAGTTGCAGACAAAACTAACATTTGCCGTGTGGAGTCTCTGGTGCCACATGCCAAGTAAAAAAAAAAAAAAGATATTTTAACGTTCTAAAAACGTATATTAAGTGTATCAAGCGCATGTTTAGAACATTATTTGCTCTGTGCAGCATTCGAGTCGAAATTAAAATATCACAAGTATATTTCTGTCTCAGTAATATTTATATCAGTATATTACATCTAAGCACTTTGTATTCAAATGAAGCGTGCTACCCCCCCCCCCCAAAAAAAAGACTTTTATCAGTAGTTATAAGACCAATAGTTATAAGAGTAGTTATAAGACCAATTTCAGTAGATTTTGATGCTCTACCATCAAAATCATACTTAAAAAAAAAAAAAAACATTATTTGTGCACATGGGCCTCCTTCCCCTGACATATTTAAAAAAAAAGGTTACGATTGTGAAAGTGAATGCTTTTGTCATTGTGATGCGCAGCACGGCGTGACACTCAATAAAATGCGTCCTCTGCATTCAACTCTGCATGAAGCTTTTTATAATAAATAAATGAAATCCTCGACGATAATGCCTGAGAATTCCTGTTATTGCTTGACGGGTTGTTGTCCACGTCTGTAGTAACCCTCCTTCACAACGGAAAACAAAAAAAAGACGTGTACCTGCAGGCCGGCTTTGTCATCTGGCTTCTCCTGGATCGTGCCTTGTCTTGTCTAAAAAAAAAGTCCGCCTTCTTATAAAAATGGACTCTGCCACGTAGCCCTCCATCGTTCATTCACGCCAAAAAAAGATGGAGGATTTAAAACGTCTATATCACGACCCGTACTTTTACCCCCGAGCTGGTTTACTAGTCTATGGAGCGGACCGATTGTTGGTCTCTCATACTAGACCTGTCCAATATTAAAGCTTATATATCACGTCAGTTCCAGGCAAGCGAGCAGACACTTTCTCCATTTCCTCTCGAGCGTGAACAATCATTAGTCAGATGCATCAGCTACGTGACGCTATAAACATGGTCTGATGTTGATGTTCTGTGCAATGAGAGCAGTTCCTTCTCTGGGTGATAAAGCAGTGACTCGCGGTGGCTCATATTCCAGCGACTATTCAGGACGTTGGCCAATCACAGCAAGTAGAAATCCCTCAACTACAGAAAGTGGTGGTTTGTAGGGTGCAGCCATGGGGATCAGGCGTTATGGAGGTTTGTGGGCCCTAGCGGAAACGACGCCTCCAAGCAGTCAAGGTCTCCGTGAGCATAGTAAGCGTCCTCAGAGTCCTTCCCACACATTCCCGAAGGAAGAATTCCGGCAAGTGGAACAGGTTTCCGGCAAACATGCCCCAACAGTCCATGCCGCGGCTGGAACCCTGGAACATCCGAAAGCGTGCACCTACCTGCATTGCCAGGACGGTGAGCGGCGAAGCCCTGAGACGGCGACGCCTCGTTCCAGCAGTGAAGACGGCGTGGAGTCGTGGAGCCTTGACCCCCGCTCTCCTGTCACATTTCCGTTTGTCCCCCCGAGAAGCTCCCCGGATCTTCGCTGGTTCCTGCCACGAGCCCCTGGCCTGTGTCTGCGCGTGTGTGTCTGCGCGTGTGTGTGTGTGTGTGTCCCTCCCCGTACCTGCTTCAGCACGCAGCCTGGAGAGCGGGACGCTCCCTGTCCACCCCCCGCCCAGTCATCTTATCAGCACGAGACGCTGCAGCGCCCTGGAAATGATTAAAGATTCATCACTAACGTCACATAAAGACAAACAGAGAGAGAGGGGGGTAGTAGCCTAGCGGGCAACACGCTCACCTGTGAACCAGAAGACCCAGGTTCGAACCCCACTTACTACCATCGTGTCCCTGAGCAAGACACTTAACCCTGAGTGTCTCCAGGTGGGGACGGTCCCTGTAACTACTGATTGTAAGTCGCTCTGGATAAGGGCGTCTGGTAAATGTTGTAAATGTGGGGATTACCCTGAAGGTGGTAGTAGCCTAGCGGATAACACACTCGGCTGTGAACCAGAAGATCCAGGTTCAAACCCACGTACTACCATTATGTCCCTGAGCAAGACACTTAATGACGGGTGAGAACCGTAACTTACAGGATACCAATAATCTAACTTTATACACGGCACAGAGAGTGTACGAGTTAATTTTTTCAATGTAAAGTCTGTAAAAGTGACACTAATAAGTGGTAAATGACAGTGACTCTGCCCCTTCCCAGGTAACAAGTCCATATGGGTGGTACACCGGCACCAGACAGGTGGTCCATATCAGACCCGCCTTAATACGAACCCCAGAACCCAGATAGGGAGCTAGAGTCGCCCCTGATTTACTCGCCGTCATGAAAAGGACTCAGACCAACATGGACCTTGCTGGCTTTTCACTTTTTAAAGTAAGTTTGTGTTTTTGGTAGCTCTCGTGATATTAGCCTATTTAACTCATATTATCCGTGAAACAGATGGTTATTTTACGGTGTAAAATACGGTTATTTTACGGTGTACCTTACTAGAAGATTTGATGCTATTCACGGTTTCAAGAGAATACTTCAGAACGAAACAAAAAGAATCATTTCGAAAGCAATGACTTCCTTAGACATTATCAGTGGCCAACGTGGCCACAAAATGATAGACGGTTTCCTGGAAATCGTGCATTACCGAACGCATTAGAACGTTTGGACGGTCACCGCGGCCTGAGAACCAACAGTGCTTTCTGAGAAACGTTTTACGCATTCGAACGGATAGACCACACAGGATAATGGGCAAGGTTAGCATTCCCAGTGGTGCACTTATACTGTGGGCGTGTATAATCATTATCATCATAACCATCATGCTGGTGCTTTTATCTTCAGTGAGGATGTGGCGCCGTAAAATGAAAGCGTAAAGTGAAAGAAATTCGCTAGTTTGTCTCCTGAGACGTTCCTGTAATTCCACGGCATAATTTAGTATAGAAATATATTCATTCATTGCACCCAAAATCCACCTCTTGATATGAATTTTCCCTTTTTTACCTTTTCCCTTTAAATGCCAGAACTTTCCTGTCTCAGTACTTGTTCTGCTTTTGTAGAAACGACAAATTGCATGTTTTTAGTTTTTGCACTTGGTTGGAGCCTCATTCCTTATGGTGGAAACCTCCTGACGTTTTGAAGGTGTAATATGTCCCAATAAGTGCTGCAACTTCTCAGTTGGTCTTTCGTGACGGCGGGTACATCAGGGGCGACTCTTGCTCCCCATCTGGGTTCTGGGGTTCATATTAAGACGGGTCTGATATGGACCACCTGTCTGGTACCTGTGTACCACCCATATGGGCTTGTTACCTGGGAAGGGGCGGAGTCACTGTAATTTAACACTAATTAATGTCACTTTTACAGACCAAACTACAGCACACTACGGGTAGTAGTAGCCTAGTGGGTGAGACACTCGCCTATGAACCAGAAGACCCAGGTCTAACCCCACTTACTACCATCGTGTCCCTGAGCAAGACACTTAACCCTGACTGTCTCCAGGGGGGGACTGTCCCTGTAACTACTGACTGTAAGTCGCTCTGGATAAGGGCGTCTGGTAAATGATGTATTGTAAATACAGGCCAAAAGTTTGGACACCTTCTCATTCAACGTGTTTTCTTTATTTTCGTGAAAACTATGAATGAACACATGTGGAGTTCTGGACTTAACAAAAAAAGGTGAAATACGTGAAACATGTTTTATATTCTAGTTTCTTTGCTCTGATTACTGCTTTGCACACTCTTGGCATTCTCTCGATGAGCTTCAAGAGGTCGTCACCTGAAATGCTTCTCCAACAGTCTTGAAGGAGTTCCCAGAGGTGTTTAGCACTTGTTGGTCCAGCTCACCCCAAACCATCTGTATTGGGTTCAGGTCCGGTGACTATGGAGGTCAGGTCTCCACTTTTTGTTAAGTCCATAACTCCACATGTGTTCATTCATAGTTTTGATGCCTTCAGTGAAAATCTACCAACGTAAATGGTCCTGAAAATAAAGAAAACACGATGAATGAGAAGTTGTGTCCAGACTTTTGGCCTTTACTGTACTTGTTCAATTTAAAACAATATAAACCTTCTGCAAAGGTAATTAAATACTGGACGGGCTGCATGCAGGAGTGGTTTGTAATTTTATAGCCATTTCGTACAAGCAAGTTCAACACAAGTCGGCTCACAATATTTTAATGTGTTTCTTCTCAGCAGCATCCTACTACATTAAAAGTAAAATAAATGATCAGAATCTGACGTCTGGAGCATGAAGCTGGCAGCTCGGAACATCTGCATCATGTTGTCCCATTCAGGATTGCATTATTTCACCTAATCTGCATGTTAATTTGCATGTGGTTACGATTTATTACACAGTTGTAAGTAGCTGAAAGACAGCGTGGGACGATTACGGGGCTTTTGGCGGAGTGACGTGATTTATACACGAATATCCATTCAGTTTCTATTTTGATTTATTGACGATGTCGGTCACGCTCTTTACAGTCTTGGACGCCGTTTGAACTGTGACCTCCGAGAACGTTTTTGATTCCTTCGCTGCCTCGGCGCCCGTCACCCCTCCTTTTATCGCTCCGGCCACGGAACACAGCGCCGCGAACCATCCTCCGTCTGGAACCAGCACCAAGCCCACCGCGAGGCCCAGGAAGGCCCCCACCAGCATCCCCGTCGTCACGCCGACCACTTTCACCAAGTACCTGGACACGTGGTCCATGGCTTCTTCTGCGACTTCGTCGTCAGAGGCCATCGCGCCTTTCTCCTTCCTTATTTTCTCCGCCTCTTCCTGCTTGACCTTCTCCACGGCCTCCAGCATCTCGTTGGTGTAGCAGCCACTTTCGTCCACCACCTTCTCAACGGTGCTCAGGAGCTTCTCCACCTGAACGCTGTTGCTCCTGTACTCGTGCTGCGACTCGTTCCAGTCCATGTTATCTACCACGTGGACGCGTCCTCCACACTTCTGCACCAGCTTCTGCAGCCCATCGCTGTCCTCCACAAACCGCTGGATGGTCGGGACGCGCTCGTCGATGGCGTCGTCTCCGTAGGTGAACAGGATCAGCGCGTGCCTGAAGGCGTCCTCCCCGATCGACTCGGAGATCCTGCTGACCACGTCCATCTCCTGCTCCGTATATCTACCAGCCCTGAGCACGATCACGAAGGCGTGAGGTCCAGGAGAACACGCCGCGATGCATCTCGCTACCTCCGGCACCAGTTCTTCGTCTGACAGGCGGGTGTCGAAGAACCCGGGCGTGTTGATGACCGTGACTTTCCTCCCACGGGTTGTGTTTCTCCGAATGACACATCCGTGAGTGGAAGACTCGGGTGAGCTGTTCACCTCGAAGAACGTTCCTCCTAAAATGGTGTTCCCCGCGCTGCTCCTTCCGTCCCCGGTCTTCCCGAGCAGGACGAGTCTCAGCTCCGTGAGGTCTGCAGGAAGGAAAGCGGCGTCAACAGGAATCGATCTGAACTACCGTTCTCCGGCCTTTTACATTTGAGAGGCGTGTTCATCTATCTAACCTCAGTATGGACGTGGTCTACAAATCCATCGTTATCCTCTCATCATCACATGATCAACGTCCGCTCTTTACTGACACCAATTATTGAACTTTTGTCGTCCATCGTTCCTGGTTTTTACGTCATTATTGTTTATAATAAATCCCTTTTCATTCTGAGATGTCCTGCATCTGCGCTCCATGCCCCTTCGCAGCCGACGTCGTGACACAAACATTTAAAAATCACAAATATTCGGGGTTTTTACGTTTTCAGTGAAATCTATTCTGTTCTAATCTCATTATTGATGTTAATTAGTCATGTAATTAAAAACTGGTCACCCTTATCATCTGGTGTTGTTAATAACTGATCTCATTAACGTCTGGTGTTATTCATAATTGGTGGCATTCATTTAAAGGTCTTATTAACGTCTGGTGTTGTTAATAACTGATCTCATTAATATCTGGTGTCATTTATAATTGCTTGCATTATTATTAAAGTGTCATTAATAACTGAGGTCATTAATAACTGTTTTCATTAACGTCTGGTGTTATTCATAATTGGTGGCATTCATTTAAAGGTCTTATTAACGTCTGGTTTTGTTAATAACTGATCTCATTAATATCTGGTGTCATTTATAATTGCTTGCATTATTATTAAAGTGTCATTAATATCTGAGGTCATTAATAACTGTTTTCATTAACGTCTGGTGTTATTCATAATTGGTGGCATTCATTTAAAGGTCTAATTAATAACTGGTGTTGTTTATAAATGATCTCATTGATATCTGGTGTCATTCATAATTGTTGGCATTATTATTAAAGTCTAATTAATAACTGAGGTCATTAATAACTGATCTCATTAACGTCTGCTGTTGTTAATAACTGATCTCATTAATATCTGGTGTCATTTATAATTGTTGGCATTATTATTAAAGTGTCATTAATATCTGAGGTCATTAATAACTGATCTAATAACGTGTGGTGTAGTTAATAACTGATTAAATGTATACATGGTGTTGTTAATAGCTGACCTCATTAACGTCTGGTGTCGTTAATAGCTGATCTCATTAATATCTGGTGTCATTCATAATTGTTGGTATTCATTTAAAGGTGTATATTAATAACAGTGGTGGGCGGGTCCTCGGCTAGGCCCCGCCCCGCCCCGCCCCGCCCCGCATGGTTCTACATGGGATGCTGAAGGAAGCGGAGATGCTCTCATCATCCACCCAGAAATACCGCACTTTTACCCACCAGGCATCGCGTCGCGCCGCAGCTGGACGTGGGAGGCGGAGACGTGATGACGTAACAAGACGAGGACGAAGGAGGCGACAGCAGCAGCAGCAGCAGCAGCGTCATACGAGCGAATAAACCTTCATAACCGATATAGCCACGTTCCGGATCTGGAGATGCGGCGGTCGGCGGATTTCCCAGCAGTCCGTTCGGTCGGGAGTGGGACGTAGCCCCGCCCCTTCCAAAGTGACCCCACGCACACGCGCAGTGACAGAGTATTAATTCTTAAAGGTGTATTTTTACCCCGTGAAACCCCGGTTTCCATGAGGAGTGTGAACAGACCCGTAACTCTGTTCAGGCTTTTAATGAAATACGAGGCCACCGCTGGATGAGCGGACCACATCTGTATGTCTGCCGCTTTTAAACACGAAGAGGTTTACAGCGGAATGAATGGAATTACATCAATTTATATCATAAAACACATCATTTATTAATTAAACTGAACCCATGTGGGGGACAAGAGTCGTCCCTGATTTATACCCACCGTCATGAAGAAGACTCGGACCAACATGGGCCTCGCTGGCTTCTCTCTGTCTAGAAATCAGACCTCGTGTCTGGTCCATGTGGGCGTGTTACCTGGGAAGGGGCGGAGCTACTGTGGTATTAGAATGGGGGTGAAATGGGCCACGTGTCTCGGAAAAGGTGGGCGTGTTACCTGGGAAGGGGCGGAGCTACTGTGGTATTAGAATGGGGCTGATATGGACCACCAGTCTGGAACAAGTGGGCGTGTCTGTGAAGGTGAAGTGATTATCATTGTGAGACACTGCAGCACAGTGAAATGTGTCCTCTGCATTTAGCCCATCACCCTTGGTGAGCAGTGGGCGGCCATGACAGGCACCCGGGGAGCAGCGTGTGGGGACGGCACCTCAGTGGCACCTTGGTGGATCGGGATTCGAACGGAAACCTTCTGATTACGGGGCCGCTTCCTTAACCGCTAGGCCACCGCTGCCCCCTGCGAAACTCTTCGGGTATCGAGTTTAAAAGGTTGGAGTGAAATTCAACAACATTTATTTCTTATATAGCCCATAATCACATACAGTATGTCTCAATGGACTTTCACAGGCCCTACAGTTGACACCCCCCACACTTGACCCTTCTGCACACAAGGAAAAACTCCACAGAAAAAAAACTCTAGGAGAGAAAAAAAAGGTGGGAAGAAACGTTGGGAAGGAGTGATAGAGAGAGGGACCCCCTTCCAGGGAAGAGTGAGCCTGCAAGTCCTACACTTGTAGAGGTGGAGATGTCCTATGTGTAGTATAGGGCATCTGTCCATGTTTGGAGGTTGTGGACAGTGCAGAGTAGTATAACATATGCAAAAAAAAACTACATGCAAAATGAGACTGGGCTGTCTTGAAAATATAAGGGACGTGTGTGACGTTCTTGACGTTCGTTTTAATATTTTGAAGGTGAAGTGCTGCCCTCTTCAGGATTAAAACGGCATTATGCGCCCATGTATGCAAAGTGCTGCGATTAATCTGGAGGCCTTAATGTAATTGTACTGATATGGTGCGAGATCGCTGAGCATAAACAAGCTTACATGAATGTGCACAGGCCCGAAACTGGAATAAAACCTGGATGAGAATGAACTTTACACCTCTGTGAAGCTATTGCCTGAACGACTGACGTCAAATGTAGTTTTGTTAAGTAGTTCTGTACTTAACAAAAAAAGGTGAAATAAGTGAAAACATGTTTTATATTCTAGTTTCTTTGCTCTGATTACTGCTTTGCACACTCTTGACATTCTCTCGATGAGCTTCAAGAGGTCGTCACCTGAAATGCTTCTCCAACAGTCTTGAAGGAGTTCCCAGAGGTGTTTAGCACTTGTTGGTCCAGCTCACCCCAAACCATCTGGATTGGGTTCAGGTCCGGTGACTGTGGAGGTCAGGTCTCCACTTTTTGTTAAGTACAGAACACCACGTGTGTTCATTCATAGTTTTGATGCCTTCAGTGAAAATCTACCAACGTAAATGGTCACGAAAATAAAGAAAACACGTTGAACGAGGAGGTGTGTGGAAGCATTCCACACACGCTGAGATTCATGCGCAATCGTCCTGTTATCTTTATTGTGCCAGAAACATTTACATTTACAGCATTTACCAGACGCCCTTATCCAGAGCGACTTACGATCAGTAGTTACAGGGACAGTCCCCCCCTGGAGACACTCAGGGTTAAGTGTCTTGCTCAGGGACTCAATGGTAGTAAGTGGGGTTTGAACTTGGGTCTCCTGGTTCATAGGTGAGTGTCTCACCCACTAGGCCACTACACACCCCACTACTACAGACGCCACTGTCCGGAACCATCTGCACCATCTTTAATTTTCCAAAGACAAAACCGAAACAAATCGAACTCTTTTCAACATTTTAATTCTGAATTAAATCCGATTGCTTTTAATTTTTTCAACTTATTGATGGAAGTAATATAAAATATTCCAAAATTTGCAGTAAAAATATACAATAAAAAAATAAAAACAGCATTCGAATTCAATAAATGTGTTTAATGAAAAGCAAAAGTCCCTCGTCAAAAACATTATTTCATTATTAAGCCAAGGATTTCTACAAGTATTTCTGCTTTTTTTTAATAAATTGAGTGTAAAAATCAGCAGCGGCTTCTATATGAATTTGAAGTATTAATATTCATGCGTTTTTTTATGTTTTGCTTCGATTTTATGGGCTCAAGCCGACTTAAGTTCCCCGGCGATGGAAGCTGCGAGCGAAGGGAATTTAGCTGTCAGGGACTGAAAAGTCCCGCCGTTGTCCCGCCAATCAGCGCCCCCGCTGGCCCGGCCGCGACGAAGCCCACGGCGGCGCCCAGGAGGGCCCCCAAGACCACGATCCCCGTCACTCTCAGCACCCTCATCAGGATCTTGGTGACGCGGCCGGTTGCCGTGGTCGTGGCCTCCTCGTCGGTGCCGCGCCCTTCTGTCTTTATGCGGCGTCCACGTACTCCAGCAGCTGGTTGGTGTGCCGGCGTCCCCCGTCCCCCGTCCCCCCGCATCCTCTCCGCGGTGCCGAGAAGCCGCTCGACTTGGTCGCTCGAGTCCCCCCAGTCCACGCTGTCCACCGCGTGGACGCGGTTTCCGCAGGCCTCCACCAGCCTCTTCAACCTTTCGTGGCGCTCCACGGACCGCTCGATGTCCTCCACGTCGCTCCCGTAGGTGAACAGGATCACCGCGCGGTGGAAGGCGTCAGGCCCGAACGTCTTGTTGATTTGGACGATGACGTCCTCCTCCTGCGTCGCGGAGCACGATCAGGACGGCGTGGACGCCCCCGGAGCACGGGGCGAGGCACCTGGCCATCTCCGGACTCAGGCCTTCAGCCGTCTGCTCGGTGTTGAAGAAGCCCGGCGTGTCCACGACCTCCACCGTCCTCCCGTTGACGGTCTTCCTGTGCACCTCGCAGCTCTGGGTGATGGAGTTCGGGGAGATCCCCACCTTGAAGACGTCTTCTCCCAGTATGGTGTTCCCGGCGCTGCTTTTCCCGGTCCCGGTCTTCCCGAGCAGCACGATCCGGAGATCCGACGTGATGGAACAGAGAGGCAGAAGTATGAGCGTTCTGCTGCAAAATATCCAGAAAAACCATTCCAATACGAACTTCCCAAAACATCAAAACAGAAAGAGGTGGTCTCCATTCCAAACCAATTCACCGACTCCAATACGCCAATGTATGTTTTACCTACAGTGCTAATATAATATAATATAATATAGTATGATAACACAGTCCACAACAGCAGATCTGCCTCCTGTTTTTCCTTTTGTTGTTTCCGCGGCGACACATCTGACCAATCAGCAGAGAGAACGTTCTCGCGACATTTGCAGCGACGTATTAATTGGTTTAATTGGTTGCTTGGATTGTTCCCTGCGTGAAAGGGAACCGCACCAAGAGAAAAATGATACGGCGTTCCAAACTGACCGACCCATTCGGGCCAAAGCGAACGGGCTGCGGTGCGAAAGCGGCCACAGAATCGTGACCGTAATCGTGGCGCCGATGCGCGGAAAGGTCACTGACAAATTCACCACCCACAGGCAGTGCAAAGAAAACGAATGAAATGGTGAGAACTTTATTTGCCCTCTCAACGCTGTAGAAGAATCCGTTACTGGAAATATCCGTATTTTGGGGAGATTTTAAGGAGGATGCTGACTGAATCTGCTCCTTACAATGAAGCTGCACGTGCGCATTATCCAGTAGAATTAAGAGCTCTTGTCCAAATTTCTTTTGAAATTGTTCTGGGCAGAATTGACTGGGTAGATGGACCGGGTCCTTTTCTCCACGATCGCATGATCTCCATGACCCCCCAAACCCAGTGTTGCGCGATATTGCGTCTACGCCTCGCAAGTCTGACTTCACATCTTCACCTGTCACGTGAATATTGAACGATAACTCACCAGACATGGCGTCGAGCAGAGTTCAATGCGGGGCGAGAAGGCCTTATTTATAGCGAGAAGGCTCGACGGGCCCCACCCCCAAGACCTACTCCCACCATCCACACAAGAGGAGGTGTCGTCCTCACAAACCCTTCAGAGAGACACCGCCATCACCAGAGCAACAAGACCCCCCCAGGCTTATCCACCGGGCACGTGTCTGTCTTGTCCTGTTTGAAATATCCAACTCATCCACTTACAGGCGTCCTACATGATGTTGTCCAGTCATGTCCCGTCCGACCTGTTCATTGTACAGAAAAGTTCTACTTTTCTACTATAGAGAAGCCTGTACAGTATTTAAGCTTTAGTTTTAGTTAATATAGTGTGTGTCTATAAATTCGGGATTTGATTGCGCACAGACGGACCGACACTGGTGCCGAGGCGGCCCGAAGGACCCGCGCCGCGCCCACCATCACGTTAACCGGGCCTTTGGACGTTTCGAATCCCTCACGGGGATTTTGTTCCAGCCTCACTGTAAATTACAGGTTGCTGTTTGGTGTGGAGTAAAGGAGACACCACGGAGACATCTTCTCGGTCTGTGGGTTTCGCATGTTTATGTAAGTGGCAGAATTCGTTGTCCTTCTACTTTCTACAGAATATTAAATTACAATACATAAATATGGGTGGTGGTGGTAGCCTAGTGGGGTAACACACTCGCCTATGAACCAGAAGACCCAGGTTCAAATCCCACTTACTACCATCGTGTCTCTGAGCAAGACACTTAACCCTGAGTGTCTCCGGGGGGGGGGGGGGGGGGACTGTCCCTGTAACTACTGACTGTAAGTCGCTCTGGATAAGGGCGTCTGGTATATGCTGTAAATGTAAAAATGTAAATATGAGTTCAGTGGGATCACTGCTACAGAAAATCTTATTCTCTCTCGAATCTACTGGAAATGATGTAAACATAAATAAAACTAACTTGTACAAAAAAAAGAATATAATAATATATAATATATATGAAAGAAATATATTATTTATTTATTGTTCTGTCCACATTTGTGATTCTGCACATACAAGGTTTAATGCTGAAAATGAGATGGTTCAAAAAGTCTTTTTCTATTCACCGAAAGCGTCCAAAAAGTGAGTTTTATATTATTTTATAGCACAAAAACTGGTACACAATTAACATATTGACATCTGAGTCCCTAGTGAGAACATTACTTTCAGTACACATCCTTGACAATTTCCCAGCCCTGCATACGAATAACTACGAATTAAAGCATCATACTCGTCCACTGGAAAAAAAGGCAAGAATTGAAGGAACGAAACATAATCTCATCAATCGTGCGTTAACAGTTCAGAAACATTTAAAAAAAATCAACATTTATGTATGCTGCACCCCTTCCCACACGTGTGTGCAATTTCGGAAAACGCCCATTCCTTGACATAAAACGCAATATTGATCTCAATTCACTTCGAATTCTATACATTAATTAGCTGGCTGCAATTATTCATTTTACATAAATGAGCGTAATGTAACATAATGTTAATTGACATAAAGACAGGCAACATTTTGAGGTTTATTACGTGAAGGAGAAGAATTCTATGAGCGCAGCCTCATAGGTTCAGTTTCTTTTTAATCTTCCCTACGAAGCCAGTGCCGCCCTTGAAAGTTCTAGTTGCAGCTTTATTTATGACTTCGGAGACAGTTTTCGACTCCTTCGCTGCCTCGGCTCCCGCCATCCCTCCTTTAATGGCCCCAGCAGCGAAGCACAGCGCCGCGAACCATCCTCCATCTACACCCATCGTCAAGCCCACCGCGAGGCCCAGGAAGGCCCCCACCAGCAGCCCCGTCGTCACGCCGACCACTCGGAGCAGACACTTGGACACGTGGTCCATGGCTTCTTCTGCGACTTCGTCGTCAGAGGCCATCGCGCCTTTCTCCTTCCTTATTTTCTCCGCCTCTTCCTGCTTGACCTTCTCCACGGCCTCCAGCATCTCGTTGGTGTAGCAGCGTCCTCCGTTCCACCTCACTATCATCTCAATGGTGCTCAGGAGCTTCTCCACCTGAACGCTGTTGCTCCTGTACTCGTGCTGCGACTCGTTCCAGTCCATGTTATCTACCACGTGGACGCGTCCTCCACACTTCTGCACCAGCTTCTGCAGCCCATCGCTGTCCTCCACAAACCGCTGGATGGTCGGGACGCGCTCGTCGATGGCGTCGTCTCCGTAGGTGAACAGGATCAGCGCGTGCCTGAAGGCGTCCTCCCCGAACGACTCGGAGATCCTGCTGACCACGTCCATCTCCTGCTCCGTATATCTTCCAGCCCTGAGCACGATCACGAAGGCGTGAGGTCCAGGAGAACACGCCGAGATGCATCTCGCTACCTCCGGCACCAGTTCTTCGTCTGACAGGTGGGTGTCGAAGAACCCGGGCGTGTCGATGACCGTGACTTTCCTCCCACGGGTTGTGTTTCTCCGAATGACACATCCGTGAGTGGAAGACTCGGGTGAGCTGTTCACCTCGAAGAACGTTCCTCCTAAAATGGTGTTCCCAGCACTGCTTCTTCCATCTCCAGTTTTCCCCAGCAGCACAATTCGGAATTCTGTAGGGCCTGAAGGACACAAGTAAAACACATGCATCAGCAGCCCAACATCTGTGGAGCTTCCGGGACCTACAGGGGCCGAAATGTACTGGATTCGTCCCATTTTGAAGCTAAATGTGTCCACGACTTAGCTGCTGCATCTATTATGCAAGCCTAAATGGCCAGACTATGGGTGGAGAGCAACATCTCTTTCTGCCAGAGAAGAACTGCTGGGCTCAGTGAAGGGCACCGCTGTTGCGTGAACCCACCCCAGGGGTGAAGCTGGGCCGTTCCGGGTGGTCTTGTGACACTTCCCCCGCACCATGGACTCATGTGACACAGGGGTGGGAGCAACGACATTATACAACATCCGCCCTACAGCAGAACATCTGCTCTGGATATTAAAGCCGCCTATAAAACTTCATACGTTTAATCAGAAGGTGCTAACTGGCGATGTGTAGTAGCCTTCAAACCCCACTTACTACTATCGTGTCCCTGAGCAAGACACTTAACCCTGAGTGTCTCCAGGGGGGACTGTCCCTGTAACTACTGACTGTAAGTCGCTCTGGACAAGGCCGTCTGGTAAATGCCATAAACGTAAAATGTAAAATGGCAGAAGTTTAGGACTGACTTCAACAGCAGAGGGCCCCGTTTCCATTTCGAAACACCCAGAAGTCGTACAGAATCATGCATGAAGATACTTACAACGTATGGACATGTACAACAGCTTTTTGAAGGAACCCCAAAGGTTCATTATCGTCTGCATTATCCTGGTAAGTAGTACGCGTCACATACTCACCGTTCATATTTTTGCCTCTTTGCGGAGCCTGGAGTCTTTCCGAAGGAAGGAGGGATGAAAAGGCCGGACAGACTCCGGCAGCAACGTGCAGCAGCGATGCAGGAAGCGTGCAGCAGGGCGGCGTCTCGGGTTACACCCCTCCCACCCAGCTCAGGCCCACGCACAAAACCAGGCGTCAGACACCGAGGGTTCGTAAACATCTGGAAATGGTCGCGGCGATTTTCCAAAAGGTCGAGGAGTGTCGAGCGTTAATATTTAAACTTCGTTCCAACTTAGTGCCAGATCTGCAGAGCCCGACCTTGTTTGTCCTGAGATAAGAACAAAAAAAAGAGCTGTGAACAGTCGCACAGTTTTAGAACTCCAGAACCCTCACAGTATAAGACATGTGCCAAGTTCGGCCTTATCAGGGCTCTTGGTTTTGTGACTCAAAATATATCTGCAATGTCCCACTGGTGGGACTAATAAAGGTTGATCTTATCTTATCTTATAGAAACCGAACGAGAATTGCTGGTGTCTTCCTCTTGTAAGGAAAGGAAAGTAAAGTAAAGTAAAGTAGGATTTGCAATTGTCTGAGTACAAGAAGGGGATTAGTTGCCAGGTAGCTGCGAAAGGTTCCTTTCAGGGGAGAAAAAAGGTGGGACAGCGACTCGTTTTCCCAGTAACCCACAGCCCAGCCGCAGAGCGCCACCCGACACACGTGTCCTCAGAACGACTGAGACGCTAAAGGAACCGGGCCGGCGAGTCTCAGGGGGCGGTAGTGGCCTAGTGGGTAACACACTCGTCTATGAACCAGAAGACCCAGGTTCAAACCCCACTTACTACCATTGTGTCCCTGAGCAAGACACTTAACCCTGAGTGTCTCCCGGGGGGGGACTGTCCCTGTAACTACTGATTGTAAGTCACTCTGGATAAGGGCGTGTCCCTGAGCAAGACACTTAACCCTGAGTGTCTCCAGGGTGGGACTGTCCCTGTAACTACTGATTGTAAGTCGCTCTGGATAAGGGCGTGTCCCTGAGCAAGACACTTAACCCTGAGTTGCTCCAGGGGGGGACTGTCCCTGTAACTACTGACTGTAAGTCGCTCTGGATAAGGGCGTCTGGTAAATGCCGCAAATGTAAATGTAAATGTCTCAGCTTGTAGCCGAAAGCAAACGCGGGGATCCTACAGCGGCCATAGACAATGATACGGCTGCCAATCAAAAAGCCGACATGTTTGAAGACTGATGACTGCCGCAGGCCTGTAAAGCGAACCTGAGAACAACCGTAACAACAGTTACGGAATTGATCTCTTCATCGATGGTAACTTGAAAGCACGTTGTAAGTCGCTCTGGATAAGGGCGTCTGCCAAATGCCGTAAATGTAAATGTAAATGTAAATGTAACAGTTACGCGCGAATGTCGCGAAACTAACGGCGACTTCATTTCAGCAATACCAAAAAACGTGCATTTTCCTGAAGAACAAAGCCCGACGCCCCGGGCCCATCGGGACTCATCAGAAGCGACATTAATGTGGACGCCTGCGAATGATTTCCTTACGCCTGCGGGTTGGCTTCCGTTCATTCCTTTTGTTATTCATTCCTGGCCTTTGGCCCTCGTGTCGTTGTTGTGACGCCAAGACTTTACCAAACAGCCGGTTAGAATTTAGCTGCCGCATTGCGAACCACCAAGGTTATTATAGTTAACGAAAACGAACGAAAAAACAAAATTCACTGAAACTGTTTTGTGTGTATACAAAACGAACTTAAACGAACTAATATTATAGCAAAAAACGTCTTTCGTCTTCGTAATTAAAATCTATTTACTTCATGCTGCTTGTTTAAAGCCAGGTGTTTGACCGGTATGGCAACACGTAGTCTGTGGTGTCACGTACTTGGGATTTCTTTGATTATGACAGTGTCAAGAATAAAAGTAAGTGCCTTGTCGTAGAAGCAGGTGATACAATATGTGGAAGACCTCTCATGAAGAAAAAAACCCACGAATCTGAAAGTCCGTTTGGAAGTCACCCACAAAAAAAAAAGCAGTAGCCAGGCCAGGTAACATGGGAAAGGAACGTGATACGACAGCACCCATAATGGACCAAATAGCTGCTGGCTAGTAATTACGCAGGAACACCACAAACGAGAAGAAGTGGTGAGATAAAAGACTGAGCTCCCTGGGACTCCTGGTTGCCATGCATGTTCGTTTTTATGTGCATGTGTGCCTTTAGTCTGTTGGCTATGTTCATTTTTCACTCGGCGCACTGTGGATCGAACCTCCGAAGCAGCATTGCACAAATATTGTACTAAGGGCTGTTATCTTGTGGGCTGTTGTATTTCAATTTGATGATGGGGGTCCACGTGTCCTCTGAATACGTGTTTCAAAACGTATCTTTGGTTGAGTTTTTGTTAAACGATACTAATTCTGGTGATTTTGATTCATGCACCTGACAAATATCCCAATTTACAAAAAAAAACCTAACTAATAAAAACTAAACTAAAACTAAGCAATTTCAAAATATCAAAACTAATAAAAACATTTCACGTTTGCCTTGTCCTGTGTTTCCTGATTGCTTCTTCTTGTAATTGTATCGTGGCTGCGCCCACGTCCTCGTTCGGTCGTTCGTATTGTACCTGTGGTACATGTGTGGTCCTCGTACCCGGTTTGCGTTATTAAATCCCCGCGTTGGCCGCCCTCCTTCATGTCTCATGAATTGTTGTAAATCTGTTGATGCCATCTCTAGAATCTGCAAATAGAAAGATTGGTAATAATAATAATAATTATACAGAACTGTTTTTATGGGAGTTTCTTTCAGACGCATACCTCCATCCGACCTTGTTCAGGCCTGTTTCTTTCCAAATCTTTCCTATTGTGCTTTTATTGGATTACGGAAAAAACTGCGCTACCATTACATTTTGCACCCAAGAATTATATCTGCACCACAGATAGGTGACATTTTCAGACCAATGTGTTTATTCATCAATATCCCAAATGTCCTATAATCTCATAAAATGTAATCATGTATTGTGTTCACATTTACATTTTTACATTTACAGCATTTACCAGACGCCCTTATCCAGAGCGACTTACAGTCAGTAGTTACAGGGACAGTCCCCCCCTGGAGACACTCAGGGTTCAGTGTCCTGCTCAAGGACACCATGGTGGTAAGTGGGGTTTGAACCTGGGTCTTCTGGTTCATAGGCGAGTGTGTTACCCGCTAGGTTACTACCACCCTCTCATTAACATCCCTCATGTGAAGCAGCTGGAGAATTCTGAGTTCTTGTGCCAATGGGAGCTGCATCCTGTTAGGCAGCCACGCCTTCAGGATCTGTTCCAAGCTCCTTTACAAAAAAACTTCTAAACTTGGGCCGCCGGAACTAAAGAGCCGTTTTGCCGTGTTGAAAATCCTCACACCGGGGCAGACGGGCACGGAGCGTGGGAGTGATTTCTAAACACCCGCGCAGGCCGCTCGGGCCGCTCCACATGCGGCCAGAGTTTCAGACCACACCCATTTCCACCGTGACTCACGTTCCGGGAATCTGGTGAGGCCAAAGCAAACACACCCAGCCGGTAGAGCAGCGCTCTCCTTGCATGCAGTCAAACCCAACGCCTTCGAATGCGCCGGAGCTGCGTTGCTCAATGCCCTGCTATTAAAAAAAGGACCACGCAGTCAGTACTGCAATATATTACACCTTTATTCAGAAGATCTGAGATGCTGTACAGAACCTTCCCGGAGACGAAAAAGGACCTAAATTACCTGTGACCCAAGCATAATCCATGATGCTGAGATGAACACATAATATTTTACAGGCTGTTCTGATATATATATATGAGAGAGAGAGAGAGAGAGAGAGAGAGAGAGAGAGTTGGTTATGTCAGTGCGGCCACACATGCTGGACAACAACAGGAAAGGGGAACTGGGAAACAAGGACGCTCCTGTTTCCTGAATAATCGTACACAGAAGGCTGGCGGTTAGCAGATTTGATTATCTTCAGGCCCGGCGTACGAGAAGATCTTCTGGTTTGTCATGTTGCCGTGTGTCAGGCTGCAGAGCATCGGGGCCTTTTATTCGTCGCTTTTAACATTTTATTTGGTCATTACACTGATTTGAAGTGAAGGAACCGACAAGTACAGCGTTCTGGACGTTGTCTTTATTTCTCGGTCCTCGTGGCACATCGGCGTCCCCTCCGGAGGGAAATGGCTGCTGTAAAGCGGTTACTCGGATCAGAGCAGCGAGCAGTTCTTCTTCTTTTTACGCGAGGCCGTCTCATCCCCCCGGTAGCAGTTTTTACCGTCCCCCCCCGCCAAGCCCTCCACGGCGCTCAGCAGCCTCTCCACCTGGACGCCGTTGCTCTTGTACTCGTCCCCCGGCTGGTCCCAGCGCTTGTTGTCGATCACGTGACAGCGGCCGCCGCACCTCTGCACCAGCTCGCTCAGCCGGCCGCTGTCCCGCACGAAGTCCTCGACGGTCCGGTCCCCCAGGTCCCGGCCCCAGGTGAAGAGGACCACCGCGTGCCTGAGCACCGCGGCGCCCAGCGCGCCCTGGATCTCCTCCACGATGTCCGCCTCCTGCTGGGTGTACTTTCCCACCCGGAGCACGATGACGAAGGCGTGGGGCCCCGGGGAGCACAGGCCCACGGCCCGCCGCAGCTCCGCCGCCACGTTTTCAGCGTACTTGCCGAAAATGCCGGGCGTGTCCACGATCTTGATCCTCCTCTTGCCGTCATCTGTCTCCCTCGCCTCGGCGCGCTGCGTCGCCAGATTCTCGGCGAACGCCTTCTCTCCCAGGATGGTGTTGGCGCCGCTGCTTTTGCCGTGTCCCGTCTTCCCGATCAGCACCAGCCGCACTTCGCTCGGGCCTGAGAGAAAAACGCGACAAAACCGCCTCAGTTGCGAGGTCCTGCAACGTTCTAGACAGCAGTGGGCCAGTGGTGGCCCTAGCGGTTAAGGAAGCGGCCCCGTAATCAGAAGGTTCGAATCCCGATCCGCCAAGGTGCCACTGAGCAAAGCACCGTCCCCACACTCTGCTCCCCGGGAGCCTGTCATGGCTGCCCACTGCTCACTCAGGGTGATGGGTTAAATGCAGAGGACACATTTCACTGTGTGCACCGTGTGCTGTGCTGCTGTGTATCACAAGTGACAATCACTTCACACTTCACTTTCATGGATTTGGCCGTTCTAGACCTACAAGCCACTCAGTTGTGTGCAAATTCTACTTTAAGTGACATTGTATGGTCACGTCCAATCCATCGCATGAAAAACAACTAGCAGTAGAGGCTTGTGCCCTGTTCACCACAAAGAATAATTTCATACTTTCACTTAATCACACAACTAGAATGGGGGGAGGGGACTGTCCCTGTAACTACTGATTGTAAGTCACTCTGGATAAGGGCGTCTGATAAATGCTGTAGATGTAAAATGGCAGCGAACAATACAAAATTCTATTGAAAAAAAATGTAGTTAATCACACAATTATTACAGCAATGACTGAAGTTGGCCCTCGTGCATATTTAAAATAGATCTTCTCCCCCTTATCCTTGGTTCGGCAGCGTTACCTTTTCTATAGTTATCATTGTCATCATTTCATGGCCCGACCCGGCATGGAAGCCATGCAACTTGGTGGACAAGACAATGCACGGGCCAAGAAGAAGCCGACACATTTTAAGATAAAGTGAAAATGAAGTGATTGTCATTGTGATACACAGCGGCACAGCACACGGTGCACACAGTGAAATTTGTCCTCTGCATTTAACCCATCACCCCTTTGTGAGCAGTGGGCAGCCATGACAGGCGCCCGGGGAGCGGTGTGTGGGGACGGTGCTTTGCTCAGTGGCACCTCAGTGGCACCGTGACGGATCGGGATTCGAACCGTCAACCTTCTGATTATGGGGCCACCACTGCCCCATTTTAGAGTCGGTCCATGCCACAAAGAGGCTGAGCTTGGGCCTAAACACCCCGGTAAAGGTCAAATTCACCCAATCAGTGACTCCATAAAATACTCCCCATCCATACTTTCACCACGTATTGCCACTGAGTTGTAATATATTTACTTGGTTTCTTCTTGACACTCAGCATGTTGGCGGCGTAGCAGCCGCCGCCACTTTCACTCATCATCTGTACGGTGCTCAGCAGCCTCGCCACCTGGACGCCGTTGCTCTTGTACTCGTCCCCCGGCTGGTCCCAGCGCTTGTTGTCGATCACGTGACAGCGGCCCCCGCACCTCTGCACCAGCTCGCTCAGCCGGCCGCTGTCCCGCACGAAGTCCTCGACGGTCCGGTCCCCCAGGTCCCGGCCCCAGGTGAAGAGGACCACCGCGTGCTTGAACATCGTGCCGCCGAACGTCTCCTCGGCCTTCTCCACGATGTCCGCCTCCTGCTGGGTGTACTTTCCCACCCGGAGCACGATGACGAAGGCGTGGGGCCCCGGGGAGCACAGGCCCACGGCCCGCCGCAGCTCCGCCGCCACGTTTTCAGCGTACTTGCCGAAAATGCCGGGCGTGTCGACGATCTTGATCCTCCTCTTGCCGTCATCTGTCTCCCTCGCCTCGGCGTGCTGCGTGGCCAGATTTTCAGTTTGGGCCTCGACGAACGCCTTCTCTCCCAGGATGGTGTTGGCGGCGCTGCTTTTGCCGTGTCCCGTCTTCCCGATCAGCACCAGCCGCACTTCGCTCGGGCCTGAGAGAAGGATGGCAATCGACTGTCAGAAGCCAGGGTCACATGGAACAACATTTCTGTCTTATGTAGCCCAAAACACCACATGCAGTACGGGCCCAGAACAGCAGGGCCCTGCAAGGAGAACTACAAAAAATATGGCCGCCATTCTAAAAGACTACAAAGACCACGGAGCCTTGGCACGCAGAATTCTGGACAGGTGCGTGCACAGGTTCCCTCATCCCTTTATTCATCCAGCAAACAAGTTATACTTTCACCATTCCAAGATGAAGCTTGACCTGTCCATACTGGAGGCGGTACGGCTTCCTTATTTCGTCATAATCGTCGACGATTCGCTTGACAGAAGCATTTGTATCATACCATGCATCTGGCTTTTATTTGTCATATTTCTGAGGCCGCAAAAGACATATTTTAAGAGGTAAATCCGCCTGAACCTCGCTGTTTTTATTGATTTTATTTTACTTTATTTTGCGCAGGCCCGCCAGGGTTTCGCACATGCGCGTTTCGCTGGAACGCCGAATCGAGGCGGCCACCGGGATGCTGGACGTCCTATTGTCCCGGACCAAGGACCTGCGGCCTTTATTACATTTAAATCAATAGTTTGGTCACTGAATAAAATGAGCATCCACACGCATGGAGATGGGTGTGTATGGTTTCTCGCGTGTTTGTGGTCAACAGAACAAAGCCTTTCGTACAATTTACAACATAATTCTAGCCGCATGTCGTCTCTACTGCATTTTATTATCTACGGAAGAACACTAGCAATGATCATTGCGTGGAAGTCACGCTTTTGTCGTGGATTCAATTTTTTTCTCTCGGCCGCGCGCATTGCGCACATATTGCCGATTAATTCGCTAGCGGAATAATTCCACTGAAGCCCGCGCACGGGTGTGCAAAACACTGCGTTTACCACGACGCACGAATCGTGACCTTTACTGTGTGGGTTGCGTGCCCTTTCCACGGAGACTCGGGGCAGAACGTCACCAAAACCCGCATTTCTGTTCACCTGTCCGAAATAACGCGTAAAGTCTCCATCTTTCGGCGTCATTTCGTACACGACGTTGTTCTCCGCACTGCGGCCCCGATCCGGACCGGAACGCCTCCGAATTAGGAGGATCCCCACCCGATCCCCACCCACCGGTGTCCGAACAGCTCCCCAATTCGCGTAAATACGGACGTAAAATGCAGTCAAGTGAAGCGTTTCGCCTGATTTCCCGCTTCTGCTGTCCAATCGTCCATCGTGGATGAAACGAGACCAATGGCATCACTAATAAAGACACTACGGACAGTCAAAAAATACAGTGGCGATGATGAAGAATCATTATACTGCTGATCTGCGCCTGTCCCCCTTCCAGAGTCTCCATCGCTCCGGCAACGTCGGCCACGACTGATGGAGGATGCGATCCAGGCCACCGCCCATCCACCGTGGATGGACCACTGTCCTTCCGACTCGCCTCCTGCCCCCCAGTCCTCCGCGTAGCATCGATTCGCTTTAAAGACGCCGGTCCTTCCGAACCTATCGATGGCGCCGTATCCCCCCCCCTGCCTCCGGATATCAACCGGTCCGCCTCACCCACTCCACTCTTCATGTGGGGGACGTCGGATTCCCCCTCCCCTACACAAAAAGCAGAGCGTCTGGGTGGTAGTAGCCTAGTGGGTGAAACACTCGCCTATGAACCAGAAGACCCAGGTTCAAACCCCACTTACTACCATCGTGTCCCTGAGCAGGACACTTAACCCTGAGTGTCTCCAAGGGGGGACTGTCCCTGTAACTACTGATTGTAAGGTAAATGTACCGAGCACGGCACTGGCGTGGCACCTTGACTAAGCGGTTTATGCCAGCAATAAACCGACGAATCCTTGCAGATTTATCTGAAATCCTCACAGACACGATGAAAAAGAATTCTTTCTAATGCACAACTTGCAGCTAACCTTGCAAACAACTGATGGGAGAAAATTGTCACCCTAAAAATCATTCGAATCTGTTCATTGAGAGGTCGGTTTTAAAGGTGCTGGGCCTCATCTGTACTCGTGTGCACCGCTGTAAAAATCGCGGTACGGCAAGAAACAGGTCGTCACGGGCAGGGCTGCAGGACGCATTTGCAGACGTGACAGGAGAGGCGTGGGCGGCGTCTTATAAAGTTCACCTCGCCGTTGGCAATTACATTAGATTTACAACCTTATCCAGAGCGACTTACAATCAGTAGTTACAGGGACAGTCCCCCCCTGGAGACACTCAGGGTTAAGTGTCCTGCTCAGGGACACAATGGTAGTAAGTGGGGTTTGAACCTGGGTCTTCTGGTTTATAGGCGAGTGTGTTACCCGCTAGGCAACTAGCGCCCACGTTCATGGTTGAGCAGTGGTGGCGGTGTTGGGCATGCGGGTGCTCATCAGGAGTCGAGGGTAAATCCAAAGGGGCAGTCAAACAACGTGGAGGTCCCAAGAAGGCGAGCAGCAACACGGACTAAAACCACAACAATGAGCGGGCGAGGATTCAAGATGGCCGCCAAGGGTTTACTTCCTGGTCTACTTCTACCGCGTTTCGTACCCATAATCTTCCGTTTACGGGTCCGCTTCCTTACTAGCCAGGCCACCGCTGCTCCAGATGTTAACTTATTCAGGTGAAGGGGAATGAAATTGTGCTGTTTGGCAGCTTAAAAGCAGAATAAAAGGCTGAAGAAAATTCGCACATCTCGCCGGGCTACAGCCGAGCTGTGACGATCCTCTCCCGTATCTCCTCTCCTCTAACAGTGCCAGACCACGATGACTGTCATCGCTCTTATTTGTTCAGCATAACAACATGATTTAAAACCAGCTACGATGTCATTTATTCGTACAGATTTCCATCGTTTTAGTGCCACGGTAACCTCGTAGGAAAGCTATTCATCATCATTAGCTTATCATGGGCTTATTCTTTTCATATCAAGACACATTAATACAACTAGTTTTAAGAATACTGGAATGTTACACTTTTCTTTTTCTTCCACTGTTGGATGGTGACCTTAGCATTTGCCAATATTGCCTATGTCACGGGCCCGCCCTGAAGTGTTGGCAAGCTGTGACATGCTAAGACATGCTGTGACATGAAAAGTATCGGTTTACTAATGTCATTGTACATTTCAACTTTTGTTTTTTTTTTTTACCCCAAATTTCTATTGATTTGTCCAGGTTATAGCTTACATTCATGGGCCAAGACAGGGAAGAGGTAGAGGGACCAGGCGAGCAGTACTGGAGGGTCGGATGTATCCACTGTACATCATTAAGACCTTTTATCATTTTAAAATGGGCTTAAAAATTGTAGATACACCCATGTATACAGTAAATACACCATAATAAAGTTATAAGATAAACCTTTATTAGTCCCACAAGTGGGAAATTGCACATCAAAACCATAAAAAAAAAACCATTTTTTTATTGGCAGTCACTTTAGTGACTGACGGGATAACGTGTTTAAATAACGTATATGTGTAACATAACCAACATATTACTGTATTTTTGATTCCACCATTGTGTCCCTGAGCAAGACACTTAACCCTGAATTGCTCTAGGGGCACTGTCCTTGTAACTACCGATTGTAAGGCACTCCACACAAGGGCATCTACTAAAATCCATAAATGTACATGTAAATACATATACACATTTACATTGGCTGAATGTATATATATTATTACAATAATGATTTGGTTGGTAGAGATTATGTTTCATGGGGATTAGTGTAACTCTCTGGCCCCACCCCAGGTTTACCAAAAAATACAACTCATGTTTAAACATTTTCAACAACAGATAAAAACTATGTAAAACTATCTCTGAAAATGTCTAACTCTGTAACTTGATCAAAATGCTGATTGAAAAAAAATCTTTAAAAAATCTTTAAGATCAGCACATTGAATTTCCCTTAAACTAAGCAGCATCCAAATCTTTTGACCTTTAATAAAATATATAATAATGTAAATTATAAGCAGAAATGTAAAATTAAAATGTGTTTTGTCAGAGAATGTTTTTCATAGTTAAAAACATTAAAGTCAGGAAACAAGCAAATAGCTTAGCTCAAGTAAAATTAAACTTAGTAAGCCTAGCCTTTAGGTAAATAATCTAAAAGGACATGACTATAAAAGGTACTAACAAAGATTGATCTTTAGCACATGTGTGCACGTTACAGAACAACAAAAAAAGGCAAGAGAAGTACTTACATTCCATGATACTGTAGACAGACTCGACCCAAAAATGATCCTGTCCTGGTATTAGAAGATCCTTTTAAAGAACAAAATACTTAGAAGAGCAGTAGATGTGTCTTCTGAAGGACTATTTTGAAAGAAGTGTCCCTCGAAATGAGTTTAAATAGAAGAAGAATCTCTCCAAAATGGTGGGTTGGATTTAGGGCTGAACTTGGGACCGGCACTTTTCGCGGCAAGATTTCCCTCTAGCTGCGAAATGGACAATAGCACATTTTCTGTATTTCAGAAGATTGCTGAGGAAAACCTGAGTATTTTTTGCTTTTTTATTTATTATACAGACAATTGTAGCCATAAACAAAAATGACTGTTTTTGTAATTTTACATGCAATTTAATTTGTTTTATTTAAATGTTTAAGAGACCAAACCAAACACTGAATGGATATCATAAAGCGCTGTGAATGAAGTACCTCAGTTAAAAAATATTGGATCTTATAAACCTTTGAATGTCTGTAGCTTTTTAAAAATGACCCATACATCAAAAATAGTCTATTCGGATATATGGCAGAGAAAAAAAAATGCTGCACCCATAATTCATTGTGAACTTATCAAAATACTGTCACAATGTATAGTCATAATATTTTTATTTTTCATCACTTGCATGCTGTATTGTAGGATCATAAAACTGGTCTCAAATGTAAATTTTTGATTTTTTTTTCTTCAACAAATTTCAGTTAAGATCATTTCATTTGTCATAGAAGTTGAAGATATGACATGTTTACTCATATATGTTTCTATTTAAATGTGAAAAATGTATAACTTTAATGTAAATGCACAGTAATTTTATTATGTGATAGTTTGTGTTTTTTCTTTCCCCCTGGACATTTTATTTCTTGAATATTTTCCAAAGCACTTTGAATATTTTTTCCGCCATATTTCTAATTTTGGCAACTTTCTGCTTGAATATTAGGTCACCAGAAAGTGATTTGTGAATTTGACATCCAACACTATGGGGTGTCCAGTGTCAGGTGCTTATTTCAGTGCTAAATTACTTAGCTGCCACTACATTAATTATATTATGATTAAATGAATTTACCTTGTTGCAATTTCTTGACATACATATGAATCACAAAGGCAAGAAGTCATTCATTTATTTTGGTCACACTAATCAAAACCATATTCATTTAATTCATTTCGTTCATTTTGTGCATCAGGTGCACATCAGGTACTAATGTCAGTTTGGTATACAAATCATTGTCTTTTTGTCTTCAAAATGTGAAGAGACAAAATTCTTCAGACAAAATTATGATTTTATCATGATATAATTAAATTGTTGGCACAGACAAGATTATCTGTGACCATGTAACCATTTTGATGTTATTTCTTTTGCAACTTCATGCAATTTTTTGTCAACACCTAAACGTAACTGTCCAACGAATCAGATATTTAAATCCATATAAATGTTAATGTTAAATTTAACCTAATAAATATCAGCTCTGGCTGAAAAGAATTTTGAACAACCTCCTGGATCCGAGCTCGTATGGCTTCATTGCAGGTCATTCTAGAGAGAAGGCCCTTCTAGCTGTTTCGAAGAAGCTACATGCGGCCAGATCAGCAGAACTGTCTTCTGTTCTTATTCTCCTCAACCTCTCTGCTGCATTCGACACTGTTAGCCACAAGACTCTTCTGTCTATCTTCAGGAGTCTTGGAATTCAGGGCTCAGTATGGCAGTGGTTTGCTTCCTACCTTGATGAGCAATCTTATCAAGTGACTTGAAAAAGATTCACGTCTGCTTCATACAGACTCTCCACATGACATACCTCAGGTCTCAGTACTCGGTCCTCTTCTTTTCTCCCTCTACACAAGATCACTTATTGAGGTCAATTCCTCAAGTGGGTTATTGTCAGGGTTGGAGCAGGAGGACATGTACGCTGACATGCTGGTGACCTAGGGGCAGTCACTGGGTAGGGGGAACGGGACCTAACATGACTCGTTGTTATGATGATGACACTGGATTGCATGTGTGTGCAGCCAGGTTATTAGAGCATCAAAACCGAACCAATATTCATTACAGCATATTCTTCACCACATCAGAATTCTCCTCGCAGATCTCTCCTTCGGCAACGGCACGTAACCTTCTCGGCTCACATCACAATTCTTCCTCCTCCTGTAGATTCCTTCTCTATCAGACGGATCCGCCCTTATCTGTCAACACAGGCCACCCAGATACTGGTTCAGTCCTCAGTAATCTCAAAACTGGACTACTGCAACTCTCTTCTAGCTGGTCTACCTCTATGTACCATCCGACCTCTACAACTCATACAAAATGCAGCACCTTCCCTAATCCTCCCACACCGCTCCTCTGCTACGTTCCCTCCACTGGCTGCCAGTAGCTGCCCCACCACATCAGGTTCAAAATACTGATGCTGGCCTATAAAGCCAAACATGGAGTAGCACCATCCTACCTCACAGCCCTTATTACACCTCGCACTGCACCTGGTATACTCCGAGCCTCCAGTACTGCTCGCCTGGTCCCTCCATCTCTGAAGTTACGAGGAAGGTGCTCATCTAGACTCTTCTCAGTGGGCAGTGGTGGTCTAGCGGGTAAGGAAGCGGCCCCACACACTGCTCCCCGGGCGCCTGTCATGGTTTCCCACTGCTCACTAAGCGTGATGGGTTAAATGCAGAGGACACATTTCGTTGTGTCTCCGTGTGCTGCAGTGCAACGTATCACAATGACAATCACTTCACTTTCAAAGGTGGCTTCTACATGATGATGACTTTTGTGATCTGACACAATGAATGCAGAAAAACTGACACTAACTCTGTTGTTCTTTTTTTTTACATTTAAGTTAGATCAAAACTAAGATTCAATTTCGTCTTACAAGAACTCACCATCTAATCTAAACTATTTAATTCTGATGGAAATTTCCTGATGGCTTGTCATTCCAGTGTAACTTATAATATGGTAAGTGTTGTAAAAAGTTTTTTTTTAAAAAGTATGGTACAAGCAGAGAAAAATGATCATACACGCAATTTCCATTCAGACTTTGCTCAGAAAATCTGTTTCAGTAACACATATGATCGTAGACTGTTTAATGCAACTTTTACTTACAGAATGTATCACGTCACGCAAGTCTACACAAGATCGCACTGCATTATGGGATTTGTAGTTTGTGTGTTATCAGTGCTTCTGATTACCGGCCCATACCAATATGGCTGTAAAGGCACATGAGATGATTGTGCATTAACAAGCCAAGTATGTCTGCGCAGCCCAGATGAAAACGGTAAGTTCCTAACAAAATAAGGTTTCAGACATTTTATGTGTTTTGCTGTATTTCATTCAAATGTTTTGCTCAGTCAACTAGACAATAGAGACAATAGACAATAATAATTAACTTTATGTATGAATTAATTTTCTAGGCACATTTGTATTTATTTATATAAAGATGTCCACGTTGATGTCTGCAGCGATAGGATTTCATGGAATTGTTTGCAAATGTTCAATGATCCATTTTTGATTCTAGATAATCATTCTTGTACCTTAGAACATGAATCAGGAATAATGAGAATTACAAACATCACTACAGAACATTAAAATGATAGGAAGAAACTCTCTGGTTAGGGTGGTAGTAGCCTAGTGGGTAACACACTCGCCTATGAACCAGAAGACCCAGGTTCAAATCCCACTTACTACCATTGTGGCCCTGAGCAAGACACCTAACCTTGAGTGTCTCCAGGGGGGGGGGGCTGTACCTGTAAATACTGATTGTAAGTCGCTCTGGATAAGAGCGTCTGATAAATGCTGTAAATGTAAATCTCTCAAAAGGTTAACTAAGATTGGTGGCGCATAAAGATATTTGCTGTTTGATTTAGAGATAGACGGCATCGTTTCTGATGCACGGTCCTTGTCGACCACTCTCCTCTGACATGATGCTGCATGATTCGGGGTCGATTGTTCGATTGTTCTTGTTCGATTGCCTTGAAAAATGGCAAAAACTTGAATTTTGGAATCTGACTTATAAAAAGTTCTGCTCTAGCCAAGTTCTCCTCTGCTGTATGAAGGTTTCACCAAATAAACACGATGCTCTTTCAGGCCTCCTATTGTATGAAGGTCAAAAAACAACAGTAACCGATTGAGAAAGTAATACTTGTAATTACTCTTCCGCCTTGAGCCAATTTGGCTGGTGAATGTAAGTTGATTTTTATTCAAAAGGGGGCTGGACTTGTGCAAGTTTGGGACAGGCCACCACGGCCCAGATCCTCATGGCATGGGCACTGGGTTAGGCGGGGTCTTTCAATATTAAACATCCCATTTAATCAGCAAGCAGCCTAAACGTACGTGCTTATTTTATATACTGCATTTTACCTTGGCCTCTTGTGAAAATGGATGAATAACGGTGCTAGAAGTGAACCCTGGGCCATCCCACTCTGGACACAAGCCAATCGGGACTTTGTTCCTCTAACAACTACTCACTGTTTTCTGGTCTATGGTGCTCAAGGAGTCATTGGCTTGAAATCACAGGCATTCTGGGAATCTTCTTTCATAGTCTTTCATTGGGATCAGTTTCTCTTGTGACAATAAAAACCTCAAGTAGACGAGTCAAACAGGAAGTGCTTCTCATAAACCCGTCCTGACTGTACCAAGAAATATTATTATCATGCAGGTTTTTAATAATTTCCCCTTCGTGTAGGAGCTTGGTTTTTGGAAGATGTTAAGTGCAAATTTCTCTGGAAATGACATGAATGATTTCTGTCCTTAGGGCCTATGGAACATGGACATATTGCCAGTTGGACATTCCTGGTGTGGAATCAGTTTTATAGGTATGGTCTCTTTTTAAATATGGGTGTTACATTAATGGCCTGCAGATAACATCCATCATCTTTTAAATTAAAAAGATATTGCTGAAAAAAGACAACTCTTGGCATTTATTGCAGTAGAAACAGTATATTTGTCCTGGGAAACTGTCACAGTGATGGGGAGATTTGCATCACCATGAAGATGTTCGCTGTTGTAAACATACATGTAGTTATGAATTAATTAGACACCTCAGCTTCAGCATCTAAAGGCATTCTGGTCAATGGTGGAAATCGGAAATGGAATTAATAGTACGTACATGGACAAAGTAAACATGTTAAACTTGTTAAAAATCCCCTCATCATTATCAGACTCTCACTATTCTGAAGGCAAGTGGCTTAGAGCCCTTATGGCATTTAAATCCTGGAAGATAACTGAAATTCCTTTGGTAGCGGCATTTATTTGAAAAAAAAATATTTAAAATTATTTTATTTGGAAAAAAAGAAAGAATATTGAATATTTATTGAAGATTAACACTTTCTTGCCACATATATGGCATAAACTGGTGATTAGAACAGATTCGACTGGGATGTAAAGTACAAATATGTAACGTTGATGAAAAACCCCATCATCATCAAAATATGTCATGGTCGGAGTATTACCTCCGTAATTTTGATAGTAATATAAAGTGAGTGAAGTGATTGTGATAAACAGCAGCACAGCACATGGTGCACACAGTTAAATGTGTCCTCTGCATTTAACCATCACCCTGAGTGAGCAGTGGGCACCATGACAGGCGCCCGGGGAGCAGTGTGTGGGGACGGTGCTTTGCTCAGTGGCACCTCAATGGCACCTCAGCGGATCGGCTTCCCGCTTCCTTAACCACTAGGCCACCACTGCCCCCGTAAAGCCTGTAGTTGGCAGGGTCTCTTCTATCAGTCATTTTAAAACGTGGGTGTTACATTAACATGCCACGTTAATGGGATGATAGTTGCCTAGTGGCACAAAGTCCCAGGTTCACTCCAGGGGGGGACTGTCCCTGTCACTACTGAAATATAATGATTAACCCTTTACTTCACCCAGCCGAGTCTCTGAAGAGCTGGCGTGTTTACTTTGCACTTCAAACGATAAGGGGACACGTACCTTCCACAGAATTTAATAGTACTTAACATCCACTGAGTGAGGAAGGAATCCTGTTCCGCATTTAGTCAGCAAGCGGCTTATATGTATTTTACCGTTATATTTCATTTGATAGCAATCATTTGACATCTTGTCATCTCATTGTTGTGAGCTGTTTCCCTTGAGGCCTTGTCAGATCAAACAGGGTCGACCTCTCCTCTCCTCTCCTGTTTTCTGCCTTGTAGACACAAATGTTCCATCAAGAGGTTTCCAGCAGTGTATAGATCAGGTTTAGAAAAAGAAAAGTTGCACACTTTTCCTGTGCTAGTTTTAGCCAGATTTATTAATTAAACTGAACCCAGATGGGGAGCAAGAGTAGCCCCTGATTTACCCGCCATCATGAAAGAGACTCGGACCGACATGGACCTCGCTGGCTTTTAACAGGATTTCTGTTTTAAATGGATAAAAGGGTGGAGTTCTTGTATTTGTGCAGTCATATTTCAAATAAATACCGTAGCTTTATATATTCGTGTGTCTGTGGCAATAATTCATTCTCCTAAACAATGAAAAGTCACTGTAATCCTTTTATGAACCTCAACCCTAAAAAATTAAGGTAATAAGGTTGTATTACTAGTTCAGATGCAAAGGAGAAAACTGATAAACAAGCATGGCCGCTTAAAACAGAAAAGCCAGTGAGGTCCATGTTGGTCCGAGGTGGGTAAATCAAGGTAAATCCTACTACACCGTAATTAAAAAAACCTATTAGAGTCAGTTTTACAAATATAATTCTGATAGATTGTGGAAGTGCAGTGCAATGAGCAAGCAATGACTGGACGCGGCGCAGAAAATGAGGCCTTGCGTTTCTGACCACGGAACTCATGTTTGTTCCCATGGCAACAAAGTAAACAAGCCGCACAAAGCGTCTTCTGTCGTGACTGGCTGGATCAGCAGAGCGTTGGTCATATTTGTGTTCGTCCCCCATTCTCGGCATGCATGCTTTTGTAATGGCTGTTTGCAGGCGCTTGTGACCACGCCCGCAGAGGATTGTTGGTTTCCGTCTTCCTTCGGCGTTAACACAAGAAGGACGACCTCCCTGCAGACACAGAAGACGGTAATAATATACGTCCCGGTTTGATCTGCACCAATCAGGGCCCTAGAATGTTTGTGCTCGGTTGTCGGTGCATGAAAAGGATGTTGTTGTTTCTACCCAGAAGTGACTGTTTTACCTCAACAACCGTCTGAGAAGGAAATTGCCACAAGAAGCAGTTTTCATTCAGGAGATGTCGATGCATTTATTGAAACTTGACATTTTCATGTCGAATATGAGAAAAACAGTAAGTGTGAAGGGCCACAGAATAGAAAAACCCAAAGTAAACTGCCTTCCTGCAGTCAGATCATCTCCAGTGCTCAACGATTGTCCTTGGTTCTCCCGTCCCAGAAGGACATTTCTTCAGTCGGTGTTGAAAAGACACAACTTCAGGACCATTAATGAAACAAATAGTCATAAACCAGCATTATATTCACTGTTATGTTAAATGTGAGGATGACCTGTGGACCCTGAGAGTTGCTCAGGACCTCGCATTTTTCCAGGCAAGTTTCGCTGCTTCACCAAGCGTCGTTGTGTCCTTCACAGCTTCGACTCCTGCGATCCCCCCCTGAACTGTCTTGCATATGATACGTACCACCCCTCCCACGATGGCTATTACATTACCGCTCATAAGGCCGTCCAAGCTCTCCTTCACACCAAATAAAGCCCCCCTGAACGACCCTATTAGACCGCCGGCTAGTGTCTTTGAGAGCTTGTTGAAGACCTTCTCGTTGACCTGCTCTCTGATCTCCTCCTCGCTCATTTCGCACAGGGTTGCTCTGATCAGCTTTTCTTCTGCCAGCCTTTCATTCTGCACGGCCTCCAGCATCACGTTGGTGTAGCAGCCTCCACCGTTCTGATGCACCATTTGTTCTATGGTGCAGAGCAGGCTCTCCACCTGGAAGTTGTTGCTCTTGTATCCGTACTGCTGCTCGTTCCAGCGCTTGTTGTCGAGGACATGGCAGCGGCCGCCGCACTTCTTCACAAACGCGCTCAACTTCTCCACGTCCTCCACAAACTTCTGAATGGTTGGGATCTCTGGACCGATCTTATCGTTCCCGAACGTGATGAGGACCACCGCGTACTTGAAGGCCTCGTCCCCGAGAGACTCTGAGATTTTATTCACGATTTCCTCCTCGCGCTTGGTCCACCTCTTGATCTTCAGCACAATGACGAAGGCGTGGGGCCCCGGTGAGCACTCGGTGATGCACCTCAGGATGGCGGGCTTCAGGTCCTCGTCAGACATGCGCGTGTTGAAGAACCCCGGCGTGTCGATAACGGTGAGCCGCCTCCCGTTCACCGTGTTGGACTTGGCGCTGCACGCACTCGTCGTGGACGAGGAGGAGGTGTCCGCCTTGAAGAAGTCGTCCCTCAGGATGGTGTTTCCGGTGCTGCTCCTGCCATCTCCCGTCTTCCCGATCAGCACAATCCTCAGCTCGTTTAACCCTGAGCGAAGACACATGCCGTGTATTCAGAAGACACATCATATTTCCAAAAAATATGCCATACCTCTGCCCTCCTAAATCGCATCACCACGTGTGCATAAGTGCAGCTGTAATTAGGATTCTAGGTTATTGCTGTGTAGGCTTCTGGTCAGTCCAGAGCTCACCGTTCATTGTTCGCCGTTCGGAGCCAAATCCTTCCGTGCCAAAGATGGGGAAGTCCAGCAACAGGGTCGACTTCACGCTGGTTTCATGTTACGCTCCTCCCAGAGGAAACGAAGGGACAAAGCGTTGTGCACAGCCCACCTACAGCTTTTACATGAAAACCTCCTAAAGGTTCTCGTCTCAGACCGCCGGAGATGTTCTTTTTTTTTTTTTTTATTCCCCCCTCGGCTGGCGCTTCACGTTGCTGCTCTGGCACGTCGTCTACCGGGCTGGGACGTCCCCGGAAGTCCACGCAGCAAGCAGAGGCAAGGAGGCAGACCTAGATTCATCTAGATCATCTGCTGTCGGTACGGCAAGGCTCGAATTCTAAAGCCATGAAAACCGGTTATGCTGACACACCCTTGAGGGAATGATAAAAAAAAAAAAAAAAAACCCACAAAACAACACGGAACAGGCCTGACGTGCTGGTTTCAGACATGCTATGTTGCAACCAGCCCTGACCTGCCAAGTCGCAATCACACAGGTCATATTTCATATTTAAAAAAAAAAAAAAAACTGGAATATTAAGGAATCTGAACTTTATTACGCGTTGTCATGGGAGCGGACATGGAGGGACACAGTTCCGCTTTGCCAAGCATATTCCAGTCGAATGTGTCCCCGAGCGGCAGTGCCACGTGACCAATTTTCCATTCGCCGCACCGTAAGCTAGAAGAAACATTAACCCTTCCACCAATAAAACATCCTTTCAACAGTCCGGCCGTGGTGCATTTAACCAGACGCGCAGTAAGAATGGGAAATTCCACAAGTCGGCCACACCCCCGGGAGAAAGGACGACTGTCCGGGACAGCAACAGCAGTAATCACATCCAGATGCCCGCTGCTTACAGTATTAGATTAGAAAAGCGCTGCATGTCTCGGTCTGAGAGGGAGGGGAGGGCGTCTGTTTTCTCTCCTCGCTGAAAGGAGGAAGGATGAGGAGGGGGTGGAAATAAACATGGCCTGGGGGTTATGTCCAGCTTCCAGCCCTGTCCTGAGTCAGGGGAGCGGTGAAAACCTGGTGTGATCCGGCAGGTGGAGAACTTTGCTCACCGTGAAAAAAAGAGTATGGTGTCTTATATGTGTACATTTTACAGATGAAGCAATAGAAAGACCAAATTATGGAATAAATGTCTTTATATATGTATAGCCATAGAGGAAGGAAACCAGTTGAACCAAAGCAAAAAGTTATTGGAGAAGACAAGTTTTCTTCTCTTTCTTCTGGACAACTTGTCCACTGTATTTCTCCTTAGTCTTCAGCGGCTGGATGTCCACTTTGCTCCTCTCTCTGACCTCCACTTCCTTCTTTACGGGTTTTTCCCTTTTCACTGATGGGAGCATCTCAGCGGTGAAGCAGCCTCCTCCATTGTGTTCCATCATTCCATCTATGGTCTTCAGTAGCTTCTCCACCTGGACTCTGTTGCTCCTGTACCGATCTTGGGGTTGGTTCCAGTGCTTATTGTCCACAACATGACAACGCCCTCCACATTCACCCACCAAATCTTTCAGCTCTTTATTCTGCCCTACAAACTGCTCAATGGTCTGATCTTCTCTGAGTTCATCACCAGAAGTAAAAAGAATGACACCGTATTTGAAAATTGGATTTCCAAAGACTTTCCTCATTCCGTCTAGAGTTTCACCCTCTTGGTCTGTGAAGGTTTCCACACTGAGGATGATGACGAAGGCATGGGGTCCTGGAGAACATTCAGTGATGCTTTTCTGGAGCTCTGACACGAGTTGCTGGTCTGAAAGGTTCTCATTCAGGAATCCAGGTGTATCAACGACTTTCACTTTTCTTTGGCCGATCACATTTTGCTTTGCCTCACTGCGTTCTGTTAAAGACTTCGCACCACTGGCCACCTTGAAGAACTCTCCCCCGAGGATGGTGTTTCCAGCACTGCTTTTTCCATCGCCTGTTGTTCCAAGGAGAACCAGCCTCAGGTCATTAGGCTCTGAAAACAGAAATACAGAACATTTGACACTCAAAGCCATTAACATTAACCAGTAATATTGCTACTCTGATTACATCAATTGCTAATTTGTCATGGTAATCATTACTGTGTGATATGGTAAAATTCATATGGCAATATAAATCGCACAAATCACTTTGCACAAAATCTTTGCGCTTTCTACCTTACTGCTCTTTTTTTATGTCTCTTTTCTTTAGACATTGTCTTTCACTCATTTGCGCACCTTCACCCTACCAGTTAAACATATTTTATGTTAAAGGCGTAAAAGTGTAATATTTGGTTATGTTTGCAATATTTGCATATTGGTTCATTGTTTACTTGCAACATTTGCAATACTGTGGTCTGTAGTAGTCGCAAAAAGCATTTCACTGCATATCATACCGTGTATGACTGTATTATTAATTTTAAATGTAACTATGCTCAGTATATAATTTTATAAGCAAAGTTAAATGTAACTGTTTTTGAAAGGGTAACGTGTCCATAGCAAAGGCGCTGCAAAAAAAAAAAATTGTGTAATAAACTTTTTACAGATCAACATATAGCATAACCGTATATCAGATAAGAACATATCTGGTCAATTTTACTGAAAGTGGACTTCCTGTCACACCGATAAGACAAGTGAAATACCAGGTATTTGAATGGTGCGAGTGATTATATATAAAGTTTTCGGATTTTCTGTAATCAGTTTACATTAAAAATAGTCCGAAAATATTTATTTTCATATTTTATCATGAAATCCCTCCAGGATTCCAAGATTTTTTTAATGATTTTTAAATCAAATGACTTTTTTTTTTGCGCAGGGCACCAAACGGTCGAGAACCGCCCCGGCTCATTTCCATGCCTGCTCTCAGTAGCCAATCACAGGCGTGGAAATGATTGGGGGCGTGGTCCGGATGGGGCACTGACAAGTGTGCTGCACTTAGTAAAACCTGGCATGTGCGCAGAAACCGGCAGATTACTGACGGATTGAAGGCTTGTTTTATTTGTGATTACTACTCATTTTTAATGTCATTTAAGGCCTTATTGTTTGGGAAACTGGAATTTAGGACTTTTTAAGGACGCTTTCTTACTTTGATTTTCTTTTCCCAATGACTTTAGCATCTCCATAGTCATGCATCTTCCTCCATTTTGTCTCATCATTCCCTCTATGGTCTTCAGCATCTTTTCAACCTGGTCTTTGTTGTTTCTGTACTGATCTTGTGGTTGGTTCCAGTGTTTGTTGTCCACGACATGACATCGTCCTCCACATTCGTCCACCAGATCCTTCAGCTCCTTATTCTGCCCTACAAACTGCTGAATGGTCTGATCTTCTCTGAGTTCATCCCCAGAAGTGAAAAGGATGACTGCATGTTTGAATATTGCATTCCCAAAGACCTTCCTGATCTCTTCTACAATTTCACCCTCTTGGTCTGTGAAGGTTTCCACACTGAGGATGATGACGAAGGCATGGGGTCCTGGAGAACATTCAGTGATGCTTTTCTGGAGCTCTGACATAATTTGCTGGTCTGAAAGGTTCTCATTCAGGAATCCAGGTGTATCAACGACTTTCACTTTTCTTTGGCCGATCACATTTTGCTTTGCCTCACTGCGTTCTGTTAAAGACTTCGCACCACTGGCCACCTTGAAGAACTCTCCCCCGAGGATGGTGTTTCCAGCACTGCTTTTTCCATCGCCTGTTGTTCCAAGGAGAACCAGCCTCAGGTCATTAAACACTGATAAAAAAAAATATGGAATGTTTAGTATTAAAATTAGAATACTTTACAAATCAGAACATCTCATGCCACATAAGGTCCTTTTTTTCCAAGAAGGACCCAGTTCAAACATTGTTTAAATCATTATAAAATGTCAAGATATACACAGGTTTGACAAAACTTATGGCTTAATTATCCTTTTATTGTTAAGTCAGCAAACTGAGTCTCCAAAACCAAGTATGGAACTATCCAGGTAAGTCAAATTTGTGACGAAACTCATTCTTTACTTGAACATATCTGCAATGATACTGAAAACCATGCAGTTCTTACTTTGGTTGTCATTTCCTTTTGACTTCAACATCTCCATAGTGATAACTCTTCCACCATTTTGTTCCATCATTCCATCTACGGTCTTCAGTAGCTTCTCTACCTGGACTCTGTTGTTCCTGTACTGATCTTGTGGTTGGTTCCAGTGTTTGTTGTCTACAACATGACATCGTCCTCCACATTCGTCCACCAGATCCTTCAGCTCATTATTCTGCCCTACAAACTTCTGAATGGTCTGATCTTCTCTGAGTTCATCCCCATAAGTGAAAAGGATGACGGCATGTTTGAATATTGCATTCCCAAAGACCTTCCTGATCTCTTCTACAATTTCACCCTCTTGGTCTGTGAACGTTTCCACACTGAGGATGATGACGAAGGCATGGGGTCCTGGAGAACATTCAGTGATGCTTTTCTGGAGCTCTGACACGAGTTGCTGGTCTGAAAGGTTCTCATTCAGGAATCCAGGTGTATCAACGACTTTCACTTTCCTTTGGCCGATCACATTTTGCTTTGCCTCACTGCGTTCTGTTAAAGACTTCGCACCACTGGCCACCTTGAAGAACTCTCCCCCGAGGATGGTGTTTCCAGCACTGCTTTTGCCATCGCCTGTTGTTCCAAGGAGAACCAGCCTCAGGTCATTTAGCACTGAAAATAGAAATCCAGAATAAAATCAGAATACAAACCGTTGTGTTTTTTTTCTTCTCCAAGAAGGGCAGGTGTACTTACAACTCTTTACAACTTGTTTTTTTTTTTATAATTTCGAATTATTGGCTTGTGTAGAGCAATAATGAGCTAAATTGCTTTGAAAACGATGAAACTACTCCATCTTTCACTTCTATTCATCTTTACACACCGTACATTTAAGGAAGTGACAGTATTGCAGGAATGCAGAGTGTATCTTGTGCATTTCTGCCATTTGCAAGCTTTGACTTGACCCAGCAGACACATTATCTTATGATTAAATAAAGCTTTTTTTAATTAAGTGAGCGAACTGATTCTGCAAAACCAAGTGTGGCACTAACTTGGTAATTCAAATTTATGATAAAGCCCAATCAGACCTCAAGATTACCCAAAGGTAGTTCACAGTTTAAAAGTAAGATAGACTGGCTTTTGGCACTCAATTATTTTTATGTTGAACAATATACTTAGCAGAGGGAACTAGATCATATGTCCTTATCTCAGACTAATTTCAAAAACACTGAATAATTTTCAGTTTGTTCTTACTTTGGTTGTCATTTCCTGTAGACTTCAATATTCCCATAGAGATACATCTTCCTCCATTTTGTCTCATCATTCCCTCTACGGTCTTCAGTAGGTTCTCTACCTGGACTCTGTTGTTCCTATACTGATCTTGTGGTTGGTTCCAGTGTTTGTTGTCTACAACATGACATCGTCCTCCACATTCGTCCACCAGATCCTTCAGCTCCTTATTCTGCCCTACAAACTTCTGAATGGTCTGATCTTCTCTGAGTTCATCCCCATAAGTGAAAAGGATGACGGCATGTTTGAATACTGCATTTCCAAAGACCTTCCTGATCTCTTCTACAATTTCACCCTCTTGGTCTGTGAACGTTTCCACACTGAGGATGATGACAAAGGCATGGGGTCCTGGAGAACATTCAGTGATGCTTTTCTGGAGCTCTGACACAAGTTGCAGGTCTGAAAGGTTCTCATTCAGGAATCCAGGTGTATCAACGACTTTCACTTTTCTTTGGCCGATCACATTTTGCTTTGCCTCACTGCGTTCTGTTAAAGACTTCGCACCACTGGCAACCTTGAAGAACTCTCCCCCGAGGATGGTGTTTCCAGCACTGCTTTTGCCATCGCCTGTTGTTCCAAGGAGAACCAGCCTCATTTCTAAACCTGAAAAAAACATTTGAGTATAATCTATTATAGTTATCTATAAACAGTTTATCAGGAGTTGTTTAAGATAGTTTCATTTTTGCCTTTTTTGTGGAGTGTGTCTGTAGTTTAAGATGTTATATGGTGTAAAAAATTCAAAAATTACCTAATTGTATCAACAGAATATGATGGAAATAGCAATATCTACTAAAGTTAGCATCATAACTCGAAAGTCATGGTATGGTTTTTGTTCCTCACTAAACAAAAAACTGAGAAATAATAATAATAAATTAAAGCAAAATTCTTCTACTTCTACTACAACTAAAATGTACAAGCAACTTGAATACTTGGTGGTAGCCAGTGGTTAACAGTTCATAGTAAGCATACTAATCAGTTAACTTGTGCAGACATGTTGAGCACCTATGCGCTGGCTGTTAAACTCTTTCATAAAAGGGTGGAGCCTAGTTGTGATTACTTAACCCTGTGCCTACCAAACCCTGTTGACTGAACAAAGAGATTTTTGTCTTCGTTCCAAACTCGATGATGTGGCCAGTTGTAGCTCAGTAGATATGTAATAATTCAATGCTAGCAAGTTTAACAAGTGTACTGCCTACATGTCGGAAATAGCATTTCCAAGCGACCTTTTCAACAAAATTAGATAAGCTAAGAGCTTATCAAAAGTTTAAAAGCATTTAAGCAACACATTTGATGTAAACAGTTTTGTTAAAATGTAAAAATGTACTTTTGGTAAATTGTTAAAAAAAACCCACCTAACCAGACATCTATACTGTAGTATCTATAGTCAATATGATTCAATATGAATCATATTGAAATCATGCTGGCAAAACAAGAACATGTGTAGAGAGTTACTTTTATATCTTTCCTAATGTCTTATTTATTACAAGCTGGCAAATGACTTCAAGTGTAGACTTATGCTTACAATGTCTTTTAACGTGATTTTAACTCACCCTCCCCCGATCACACTAAATAGAGCTCCACCCTAACCTCTGACATTTCTAAAAACATATTCAAGATAGCTTTTTGTGTAATATGCCTTATTTCATCGTGGTTAGTAATCCACTTCATCAAATTCAAGAGTTTAATAAATTTTTGTTTGTAGTCTGTTGGATAAAGAGAAGGAAGCCAACTATGGTGTGCTTATAGCATATGGAAAAAAACTGACCTACTTTATTGGTTTGTTCACATCAAGCAATTGCAACAGAACTATAAAGTAATCATAATTTAATTTAAGATAACAAGCTAGTAGTTTTAGAAAAGTAAAAATCGGAGGTATATGAATAAGGCATGGTTTAAAAAGTACAGCTAAAAATACCAGTAAAAATCTTACCTTCCATTGTGGTACTACAAGTGAAGTATCTTTGGCCCTCTACAAATGTAAAATTGTTGATTATTCTGTGGATTAAGATCCAAAAATGCAGGAATATGTCTGCTATTGATGTGTCTAGTTGAAGAGAAGTTATCGTGTGAAGAGTAAAGAGTGAAAAACGAGATGGTGGGCTGGATATAGGGTTGGACTTTGGGCATAGCAATTTCGCGGCAACATTTCCCTCTAGCTGCGAAATCACACATTTCAAGTAGGACATGAAATTCAAGCTTAAATCTGTTTCTTTTTTAATTGTCAAAAACCAGAGAATTTTTGACAATTTTTGATACTGTGGAAGACCCTTTGGGTGGATCGCTTGATTTGAATCTTTTGAATACCCCCTATATCAATTAGTAGTTTAATATAAATTCTGAAAACCCTCAGGTACAAAAATGTACAAACTTTGGTTTATGGTTTGTATTTGGGGGAAAAAAACAAAAATGAGAAAACAAAAAAACATTAAATATTCAGCTTTCTAAAATTATAGGTTTATTATGACAGTTGTAGTATTAATCTATTCTAAATTACTGTATTTCTTATGTGATGTGCATCTAGTTTATACCAGAATTTACTTGATATTTGATTAAGATTAATTCAGGACTTTCAAAAATGCCTTTGCTCATTGTATCTGTCTAGATATTCTTTCAATTTTTTAAAAGCATGTATCAATTGGATCATTATGATAAATTTTACTTTGATTAATAATGCAATTCTTAACTTTTTGCAACTGTCAGATGGGTGAAAGTCTTCGATATGGGCACTTTTTAAAAACACTGATTGAGTGTACACTTCCACAAAAAGACAAAGAACCAAGTTCTCTCATACTCTTCCCTGGAATAATTTGCAGGATGTGCAAATAATTTTACAGCTAGTTCAAGCCTTGTGCTGTGAAAGGCTAAAAGACTTTCTTAGAATTATATATTTTACTGTATATGTAATATGACCTCTCTTTACATCTCATTCCAGCTCATTTACTCTTATTAGCTTTGCTTTACATGTTGTAAGCTTAACAAAAATCATTTGATAACTGTATGGTTCTGTTTAACAGTAACGATAATATATCTACCATATTCAGCCATTCACATTCAAAGTTAACATTCACAGTTAACAGTCAGGTTGATGGTCCCTAAATGTGGCATATTAAGATAACATTTTCTAACATCTTGTGGAAGAACTATGATATTCCAGTATTTTCTGTACTTACTGTTTCAGTAAGTAGTAATTTAAAGGTAAATAAATAGGTACTTCCTTGGTAAAAGCCCACAAGTACCATCAGGTGGGCCATCTTAATATGAACCCAAGAACCCATTTGAGGAGAAACTGTGGGGTTTCTGGTTTTTACCAGAGTGCATATTTCTGGAGCAAACCAGGGTGGTGTTGAGTTGGCTCAAGTGATGAGCTAATCTCACTAATGTAGCCAGTCACTGAGGTACACTCTTCTGTGTCCATTGTGTGCTTGCATATGGGAAAAACGCCCAGTTTATGCATTTGAAAACAGTCCTGCAATCCACAGATGGATTCTTGTGATTCTTTTGTGCATGTTGAGTACGATAGACACTTTCACATCTAGATTTAAATTTTCATTTAGGGTGACCCAGACGTCCTCTTTTGCACAGACATGTCCTCTTTTCCACAGACATGTCCTCTTTTTGAGACCTGGAAATTGCATTCCATCCCCAACCTTGCCCTAACCAAGGCATCACAAAAAAAACTCCCTACTTGCACTACAATGTCCTCTTTTTCACAAACTCAAATCTGCACTCACTTCCTGCTCTCCCCAGGGGCACATTTCGTTGTGTTTTTGTGCTGCTGTGCTTCACGACGACAATCGCCTCACTTTCATATCTACCAAACTTACATGTGAAAGAAGAAGTAGATGTCTCAAAGAACAACAACCAACAAACTGGTGAGACCTTGCACCTTACAGGACTTAAAGGATCTTTCAGTCACTATCTATGCATCAGACACCATTGGACACCAAGGCTTGGCTTTATATCTTGCAATTTCCCCCAAGGTTTCAGAGGGTCTCCTAATTTGGTGGAGTTGCTGAATTCCTGGAAGGAAATAAGCCTTCATTCACTTTCAAGAGTTCAGAGTTCTCCAAGAGTTCTCTTGGTTCAGGAAGATGTTACATAAAATCAAAGAAGAACAAACAAGTTTAATATAGTTTAATCCAAGTTTAATATAAAAGGAAAAAAGCAAGTGAGGTCCATGTTGGTCCGAGTCTTTTTCATGACGGCGGGTAAATCAGGGGCAACTCTTGCGCCCCATCTGGGTTCTAGGGTTCATATTAAGATGGGGCTGATATGGACCACCTGTCTGGTACCTGTGTACCACTCAAATGGGCTTGATACCTGTGGAGGGGCGGAGTCACGGTCATGTATTATGTAAACACCCTGCAGTGTTAATTTAACTCTGGTCATTTTTACCCTTGATAACGAAGATCAGATCACATTTTAATTAATGCAGAAACCCATGAAATTTTTCACATACTTTTTCTTGCCACTATATCTTGTGGATTGAAGACACTTTAGTCGTCAGTCAATGTCTTGAGTAATTACATTACACTTTGCTCTGCCCATATAGATTAGATTTTACACGAACATTTACATGATTGTCTACTTTCACTTACATTTCCATCACTTAAATACTGTATAATCAATTTGTACATTTTTTAAAGATCATTAAAATGAATACTTATGACCAATGTTCTCACTTGTTCACTTATTTTCTCCAATCAGCCATGGTGCCTGCATGGATTGGGCCAGTTGTGGTGTTCTTCAAACCAATTTTGCAGTGTGGCAGGGCACGTTGTCCTGCTCAAAGTTGCCAATGCCACCAGTTAATCCATTTCCTTGAAGGGGTGGGCTTTGTCAGCAACAATGTTTAGGAAGGTGGGACAGTATGGAATCAGATTTGGGCCAAAATTTTCAATCAATTTTCAAAATGAGACGAAACCTGTGCCAACCGAATAATCAGGCTGCGTAAGCGAGTAATAAGCCAACAGTGAAACTGTAAAAACAAGAAGTGTGTAGAAGAGCGAGATGTAAGCAAAAAGGTACCTTGTATTTTATAACCTCTTATTTTATATTTCAACGTTGTGTTTTTGTTTGATATTTGGAAAGCTGGTGCCATGTCTTCTTCAAGTAAGAGATGCAAAAGCACCCAACCATCCCAAAACGAAAAATTTGTTGTCTGTTGTCTGATTTCAATGCTCATATGGCCATTGTAAGAGGTTTTGGTGTTACATTTACAGCATTTACCAGATGCCCTTATCCAGAGCGACTTACAGTCAGTAGTTACAGGGACAGTCCCACCCTGGAGACACTCAAGGTTAAGTGTCTTGCTCAGGGACACAATGGTAGTAAGTGGGATTCGAACCCGGGTCTTCTGGTTCATAGGCGAGTGTGTTACCCACCAGGTTACTACCACCCTTCTAAAATGTCCAAAATGGTGTTGGACATTTGTCAGCATGGGGGCAGCTTTCAAGCCCCATACACAACGAACTGTGATGCACTGTGTGTTCTGACACCGCTCAGAACCGACAAGAACGTTTACAAGCATTTGAACCACACCCTACCTTTACTAGCTGTTCACACAGGCTAGTTCACAAGAGCCTTGGCTGTCCATCGATGTTTAATTCAACAGTTTACCTTTCCACTCAGACCAGCAACGGTCCTGGAGACTACATAACACGGCGCCCAGCATCATAATTTGCTAAAAAGCTAAAGTGCTCCAAGTTTTCATTTATTTGATTGCAACATTAAGGCTTAAAGGTTTCCTTGCTGCCAAACAAATCCTACCCACTGCCAGCGATATTAACAGCAGCTTAAACCACACCAGTCAGGAAGTTGATGGTGAATGTGAAAAAAAGGGCAGAAAAACAAAGGAGAACTTCCAACTTCTGGCTGGCCTCGCCTCTGTGTAAACCATCAACCATCATCAAAACAGCACTAAGGGTTTTATTTGTGTGATGTACAAGGTCATTGAAGGAGCATGATCTTGTCAGCTGACATCAAAGAATGATTTTTACATTCTCAGATAAGCATCTCTTGATACGAGTAGGGACAAGACTTTTTATGGCAGGAACAATTACACACGGCATTTTATACAGTACAGGCCAAAAGTCTGGACACACCTTCTCATTCAGTGCGTTTTCTTTATCTTCATGACCATTTACGTTGGTAGATTCTCACTGAAGGCATCAAAACTATGAATGAACACATGTGGAGTTCTGTACTTAACAAAAAAAGGTGAAATAAGTGAAAACATGTTTTATATTCTAGTTTCTTTGCTCTGATTGCTGCTTTACACACTCTTGGCATTCTCTCGATGAGCTTCAAGAGGTCGTCACCTGAAATGCTTTTCCAACGGTCTTTTGATGCCTTCAGTGAGAATCTACCAACGTAAATGGTCATGAAAATAAAGAAAACACATAGAATGAGAAGGTGTGTCCAGACTTTGGGCCTGTACTGTATATGCAGACACTGAGCACTGGGGAATCTGGCCAGCTCGAACCTCTGACATGTCACGCCCCCTGGTGGCTGGAATTCCAGTTTGAATCGAGCTGCCATTTTGAATACTTATCAGGTGAAATTGATGCTGCAACTTCACATCTGAAATCCTTTCTCTCTGTAATAATCAAGTGTCAAGAAGTAGAAAGACACTCCCAACAGGTGAATGCTGAGAACCTAACAAATAAGTAAAGATGGCTATGAAATATGACACTTTACATCATACATCTTTAGTTATTGTGACTTCTGAATGCAGGATTAGATTCCTAATTTTTCCTAATATTAGAGCAATAGCCAATAAGCATTTTTCCTGTCTAAGGCCCCTTGCACATGATAGCATTTCTCTCTAAATCAGGAAAATTTCTAGTTTTATTTTTTAAAATGTCATTAAAAAGACTCAGACCGACATTGGACCTCACCTACTTTTCACTTTTTATTATTAAGTTGTGATTTTCGTGCCTCTGTCCTGCTTGTAGAACGTAAGGAACACGTTCCTGCGGGTGGGAATTAGTTGATTTGTCCATTGTAATGATGCATGCTCCACATCACGTTCATGCTCCAAAGAAACATTTCATACACCAGACATAAAAAAATGATCAATTAGTAGCCACAGCAATCTTATTACTAACCTCAACCACCCATATGGGCTTGTTACCTGGGAAGGGGCGGAGTCACTGTCATTTAACACTGAAGACTGTAATTTCTACACACTTCACACTGCAGAGTGTGAAATATAACTGATTTGGAATGGACTTATATAAACCGTGGATTCATATAAACTACTAGTGGAATTTTAGATGATGGTTTCTGTTTTTTTTTATCTAAAAATGCACAAGTCTGCTAGAATTTTTTGTTCTGTGTCAAAAAAATAACAGCAAAATTGTCATTCAGTGGACTAGTGGTTATACATTAAACTGCACCTGATTTTTCCTGATATAAGAAATAGCCCCTCCTGCTGGATGACACATTCTAAAAGAAGCTTGCGAACAACCCATAGTATTTGCATTTTTTTTTTATAAATGTAATGGCTTTAATCCAAAGGTGGGCCCAAAAAGTGGTATCATGGCTCCAGATGTTCTGTCTTTTTGGATCATTCCAAAATGATATGATTTCTGAAGTAGTTTGTCTGGTATGCAACTACTGTCAGAAGACAAGGATCGCCACCTCCTGGACCGAGAACCATCATATCGAAATGAAGGAATATCAGTGCAGATGATTCATACTGATTCATCATAACAGGTGAACAAAAAAAATATTCTATTTAATACACCTCGGTCTTTGTAAGGACAGTAAGTTGCACCATTATCTTAATTGGAAAAGACATAAATTCCAAATACGTGCATTCTTAGTTTGTTCGTGTTCACTTGGTGCCATAAAGGATTATGCAAACTGTCACCTAACAAGGAGAACAAAACCTGCGGAACAAAAACCTAAAACGAAATTGTACTTAAGCACAGTATCTGCACATCATCACGCAGGAACTTTTTTATGATTTTTTTTTTAATCTCAGCTTTCACACATTCATTACATACGAGTTCCGTTCAGGACATGGGTGGCTGACACAAGGCATTTCATTACGTACGAACAAAAAAACAGTGCAAAGTCGTTCACAGACGCGACTCTTTCACAAGACAGCAGCATTCGCACATTTACGTGAGGCACCTGGAGCCCGACGTGCGCGTGGTGCCCAGCTCCCACTCGCACGGTGCTGCCGCCACGCAGCATCGGCGAAGGAGAGGACCCAGAGCGGAAGCCCCTCTTCGTGTCCTCGTCCCTCGGCATCCCGCATCTTCGGCACCAGAACCTCCCCCTGCAATGAGTATCATCCCGGCTCCATATCTGCGGCACGACGTAGGGCCCATTTTCGCCTTGACGCCCAATTACTCGCCCAGCAAATATGGCGTTGATTTTTGATACGGAAATAAAAATATAAATGTAGTCCATGTTTCTGTCTTTTTAGGAACATTAATTTATCTGGTACGCAACTACCGTCAGAAGACAAGAACGCCTGAGCTCAGCCGCTCTGCCCGTCTTCTTCCATAATATCGAGCTGAAGGAATATCAGTGCCGATGGTTCCTATGGATTGATAAAAAGGCGTGGCCGCCTCGGGGTCCGCGTGAGCAGGTGGATGGTAGCTCACAAACAGACACGGTTCTTGGAATCTTCAAGTGGGTGTTTCTCAGAGTGGAGGATCCCTCCTGGCTGGGCGTTCCGAAGCCGAGGATTTGAATCTGCCTTTAGCTTGTGAACCAACCATCGTTTTTGCATTCGTTTTTTAGAAACACGGTGGTCCAAAAAGTGGTATCACGGCTCCAGATGGAACGTTCCAGGAACGCCTGGAGTATCAGTGCCGATGGTTCCTATGGATTGATAAAAAGGCGTGGCGGTTAGTCCTCTACACTGGGTCCGTGTGAGCAGGTGGATGGATGTGGGTGTTGGACTTGGACAGTCTTTGGACGTCGAGACTGGCTCTTTGACTCTGAGAAACACCCGGACTCCAGAACCGCTTCACGCGCTGACGAACACCAGGCGGGCGGAATAGGACAGGTCGGCCACGTAGATCAGGAGGTTGAGGGCCGTGAGGACCGCCACGGCCACCAGCTTGTCCCAGGGACACGTGACGGGGCCGGCGCAGTAGGAGGGCCGGCGCGCCTGGCCGCCGTAGCGGCTGTCGAACTGGAACACCGGCCAGATGATGGTGGCGGTGAGGTACATGGCCACGGCCAGCACTGTGTAGGCCGACAGGAACTTGGCGAAGGGGAAGGGCAGGCAGCCGGTGCACTCGCCCACGCACAGCACCACCACGGCGGCCGAGAGCAGGAAGCAGACGCAGTACACCGCCATGCACCACTTCAGCGCCGGGTAGCGGTCGTACGCCACCGGCTCGCTGGCGAAGACGAAGATGACGCAGGCCACGAAGGTCTCGCACACCTTCAGCAGGCCGGGCGCCGTGGCCATGTAGCCGGCCACCTCGCCCGGTTGGGCGCGGGTCAGGCTCACCTCGCCCAGGTAGGCCACGGTGGCGAGGCAGGAGAAGATGGTGGCGGCGATGCGGTGGTCCCGCAGCTCGCCGTGCGCCCGCTGGCCCTTCAGGAAGCCGAGCGGGAAGATGACGGAGGCGGAGAGGCACAGCAGCGCGGCGTAGCACGCGAAGGTCACCGGGAAGTTGGCCCAGGAGACGGGCACCCGCGCCTGCAGGGAGAACAGCTCCACCAGCAGCACCACCAGCGTCCCGGCGAAGCTGAAGATCCAGCAGAACATGCACCAGTCGCCCGTGCTGCCGCTCGGGGACGCGCCGTACGCCGCCACGCTGAACGCCACGCAGGAGAAGAGCAGCGCCGCCACGCGGACCCAGAGGAGCCGGGAGGAGAACTTTATCACCAGGGCCATGGTCACGCCGAATCTCCGGCGGCTCTGGCGGGACGAGAGGAGAAGACATTATTACGAGCAGAGGCCTGTCTGACGATGAGCTATGCAGCAAAAGTCAAAAGGGCAGTGGTGGTAGTGGTGGCCTAGCGGTTAAGGAAGTCATCGCCTGTCATGGCTGCCCACTGTTCACTCAGGGTGATGGGTTAAATGCAGAGGACAAATTTCACTGTGTGCATCGTGTGCAACAATCACTTATAAAAGTGACGTGATTGTCATTGTGATACACAGCAGCACAGCACACGGTGACACAGTGAAACGTGTCCTCTGTATTTAACCATCACCCTTGGTGACTTTTGGCACCATGACAGGGGCCCGGGGTGCCCGGGGCGCTTTGCTCACTGGCACCTCGGCGGGTCGGGATGCAAACCGGCAACCTTCTGATTATGGGGCCACCACCGGCCCACTGATGGAACACCTCTGGAGCAAAAGAAAGATTGTGCAAAAGTTTGTACGCCCCAGAAAACGTCGAGTTAGGGTGAGGTCTCGACCATCGATTTATATCTCCGAACTTTCCAACGAAGCGGCAACTCCCACGTACCCCTCATGCACTCATACAGAAATGTTATGTCGGTTGCTAGGTAACAGAGATATGATCTGATAACCAGCGTTGGATTAAGACTACTTTGTGAGTAAAATCGTGCCTAAATTTTTGAATCAAGGTTGGATTTTTGCAACGTCTTGCAATAAAGCCTGGAGCCATTTTTTTTTCTGCTTGTGACAAGTCACACTTCACATAAGATTTGGCCATGCAGTGCCGTGCAAAAGTCTTACGTGTCGAAATCTGATGAAAAACACTGCAGAATTTCTTTATTTCCCTAAGTTGAGATGATCCTGTATTAGTCCCGCGAGTTTTTCATGAAACGATGGCACGACGTGTATATTACCTCATTATTACCACTTTCAGGTTTAATCGTTTGTGCGTTTTACACGCTCAGCTCGTCCGTTCCACAACTACTTCAGGGTTACAGTTGAGATGATGCCTGCACACGTCCTGAAGAGGAAGCGACGCAGCGGCAGGAAGCTGCCCCGTCCTGCTGTGGCGTCTCACGTATGTAAAGGACGCCTGCGCTGCCCATGGGACAGTTTACATTTGTGGCGCTTCTCCAGAGCCACTTACAACGTGCTTTCAAGTCACCGTCACTGAAGTTCTGGTTCACTGTATTCTAACTTACATTCGTCACACCGTAAGAAGGTGACAAGTTAGCGTGAGTATTCTCTAAAGAGGAAGGTCTAAAGCTGCCCTTTGAAACCCGAGGGGGAAGTTCGTTCCACCGAGGGGCCAAGACAGAGAAGAGTCTAGATGAACGTCTTCCTCGTACCTTCAGAGATGGAGGGACCAGGCGAGCAGTACTGGAGGCTCGGAGTATACGAGGTGCAGTGCGAGGTGTAATAAGGGCTGTGAGGTAGGATGGTGCTACTCCATGTTTGGCTTTGTAGGCCAGCATCAGTATTTTGAACCTGATGTGGTGGGGCAGCTACTGGGAGCCGGTGGAGGGAACGTAGCAGAGGGGCGGTGTGAAGAACGGCCCCAGAACACAGTCACTTCCTCATGAGGAGCCACGGCTAATAAGAAGTGAATGACCGTGACTACAGGACGTGTGGCTGTCGCTAAACTACATTTACATTTACGGCATTTACCAGACGGCACTTATCCAGAGGGACTTACAACCAGTAGTTACAGGGACAGTCCCCCCCTGGAGACACTCAGGGTTAAGTGTGGATGGTAGTAAGTGGGATTTGAACCTGGGTCTTCTGGTTTATAGGCGAGTGTGTTACCCACTAGGCTACTGCCCCTAAACTGATCCTCAGACGGAGGTTTTCTAGAATCCTGCGCTCTGCATGACGAGGCACGCGTGGATTGAGGTTTTCAACGCGGTGCAGAGATGTAAAACCTCCTGGAAGTTGTGTCATGTGGTTGGCTTCTGGTTTGTGGTTCGGTGCAGTTTAAAGGCACATTCTAATCCTGCCGTGTTCCACAAACACATGAATCTCAAAATCTCAAACGCAAGAATTTTATTTATTTATTTTTTAACAAGAAAAACACATTAATATGCAGATTCGACATTATCCTCATCACCAGGCCACTATCATCTATCATCAACGCTAAATATACCGACTCCGCGTCTGAGGAGAGTCTACGGCGCCACATTGTTAACGTTCAGAACTTCTGAGGACGCCTACGTCACTTCCGGCCAGTCGCGTATACCTTATAAAGGAAAAATAAGCGCGTTTCTGTCGAGCCACGAAAAGTTAAATTATTATATTCATTCGGAAGGTAAAGTTGGAGGGAACGTCTGCTGAACGGACGCGAAGTTCGTTCGACTGTTTCCTACTAAAAGAAAAATGAATAGTACTATAATAATAATAAAAAACCGCGACGGCGGTACCGTTACGTTTGGCTGGTATCTACTGCGGTATTTCTCGCTGTTTTCTGGACGCCGCGGTGGTCGGAAAAACTCACCTTTTCTCCGGGAGGATGTAACGGCACCGCGACGTCGTCGCCGCAGCTCGGAGAAGCGCTTCCTGCCGCGGCTCCCCGCCCAGCCTCGGCCCGGAGGGATAAAGAGACCCGCGGTGCATTATGACCCTTCAACAGTGGTTATCACATGGTGCTTTCTTCACTAACAAATAGTTAAGGAGAGACTTCACTTATCCTCAGGGAATAAATACACTGTACTGAATGGAAGCTCAGACTCGTTTAAAAAGACCTGATCTTCACCTGCGGATGGAGTGAGGGCCAGATTCCTCCATCTAAAGTAGATTTATTCAGTGGTGGAAGGTATCTTCTCAGAAACCTTGGTTTAAGGACCTGATCTTCACCTGCAGACAGCGTGAATGCAAGATTCCTCCATCTAAAGTAGATTTATTCATTGGAGGAAGGTATCTTCTCAGAAACCTCTTTTAAGGACCTGATCTTCACCTGCAGACAGCGCGAATGCAAGATTCCTCCATCTAAAGTAGATTTATTCAGTGGTGGAAGGTATCTTCTCAGAAACCTTGGTTTAAGGACCTGATCTTCACCTGCAGACAGCGTGAATGCAAGATTCCTCCATCTAAAGTAGATTTATTCATTGGAGGAAGGTATCTTCTCAGAAACCTCTTTTAAGGACCAGATCTTCACCTGCAGACAGCGTGAATGCAAGATTCCTCCATCTAAAGTAGATTTATTCATTGGAGGAAGGTATCTTCTCAGAAACCTCTTTTAAGGACCTGATCTTCACCTGCAGACAGCGTGAATGCAAGATTCCTCCATCTAAAGTAGATTTATTCAGTGGTGGAAGGTATCTTCTCAGAAACCTTGTTTAAGGACCTGATCTTCACCTGCAGACAGCGTGAATGCAAGATTCCTCCATCTAAAGTAGATTTATTCAGTGGTGGAAGGTATCTTCTCAGAAACCTTGGTTTAAGGACCTGATCTTCACCTGCAGACAGCGTGAATGTGAGATTCCTCCATCTAAAGTAGATTTATTCAGTGGTGGAAGGTATCTTCTCAGAAACCTAGTTTAAGGACCTGATCTTCACCTGCAGACAGCGTGAATGCAAGATTCCTCCATCTAAAGTAGATTTATTCATTGGAGGAAGGTATCTTCTCAGAAACCTTGGTTTTAGGACCGTATATTCACCTCCAGATGTGTGAATTCATGACTCCTCCATCTAAAGTAGATTTATTTAGTGGTGGAAGGTATCTTCTCAGAAGCCTTGTTTAAGGACCTTATCTTCACCTGCAGATGCGTGAATGGTAGACTCCTACATCTAAAGATTTGGATTTATTGAGTGGTGGAAGGTATCTTCTGGATAAGGGTGCAGCACTTCTATTCTACCAAACAATTTTTCCATTTTGCAAATGTGAGATACGATGGCATCAGAATATATAAGATCAGTAGGATTCAGCGTCTTCATGATTGTGGATGAAAAACGTGTCTAAATTTTACGTTCTAGTTGTTTGAAAATACTGTGTTATCTGGCGCTCTGGGACGGATTCTTCCTGATGTTCGGTGTCATTCGTACCGTAATTGTTGTCACCTGTAGTTTGTTATAAACGTCCCTGAGTCCAGTCTGTGTTCCAGCGCCGTTTGTGTCACCAGGTACGTGTTCCTGCTCGGTTCCTTGTAAAACCCAGTTTGGTTCCCTGCATCAGCCGAGAAGGTCTCGGGGTAGGGGTTGGCGTAGCTGGTAAAGAAAACAAACTCGTAATCAGAAGGTTGCCGGTTCGAATCCCGAGCCGCCAAGGTGCCACTGATGTCCCACACACTGCTCCCTGGGCGCCTGTCCTGGGTGTCCACTGCTCACCAAGGGTGATGGTTAAATACACATTTCACTGGGTGCCGTATCCAGAGCATCTTACAATCAGTAGTTTCAGAGACAGTCCCCCCTTGGAGACACTCAGGGTTAAGTGTCTTGCTCAGGGACAAAATGGTACTAAGGTATTTGAACCTGGGTCATTCAGTGGTGGAAGTAGACGTGGTGTGTACAGGGGAGGGGGACCAGGACATAATGGTGTGTGTGTGTTTTTTGGTGTGGGCTGGTACTAGCTTAGTTGGTAACAACACCTGCCTATGAACCAGACGACCACAAAGTCCCAGGTTCAAACCCCACCTACACCTGTCCGTGTGTGTCTCCAGGGGGATCAAATTGTCTTTTCCTCACTACACCAGTTTTTATAACTAAGATTTTATAGAATGTTGGTAAATCGTTTCATAACACTGTTGGCAATTTCCCGAAAAGGGGGAAGTGAAACCCATCATCATCATCATCATCAGATCTGTTCATCTCCTGCTTTTCTTTTCTCTGACTCGCACTTGAACGTTTTCTTGAAGAAGATTCAGTCAGTAAGAAGACAGCATGGAGCTCAATATATTACACCTGCTGCTGTGTGAGTACTGCCTGTGTGTGTGTGTGTGTGTGTGTGTGTGTGTGTGTTCATTTCTAATTACAGTTACAGAGACACCATTTTTAAAACTGAGGGTCAGCAGGTCAGAATTGGTCAAATGATGATGACTGAGGTACGACGAAGACTGAAAAAGTGAATTAAAGAATCAAGTGCAGCTAGAGGCCGAGCTGCATTAGAGAGGACTGGAGAAGAACGGAGATGAAATGATGAAATGGCCTTTTGTTCCGTATGATCTGACGTGAAGAACATGATGAGCAGCGGAATTAACAGCATGTTTCTTCATGAAGCACGTTGTGGAGGTTAAATGGAACCTGAAGAAAAGTGGATTCTCTCTCCCTTCATTTAGCTGCATGAGGCGAATATCTGAGAGTTTGAAAAAGTGCAGGAATATCATCATAACCATCATCTTCTTCTCACAGTGTCTCCTCGAAATGGAGGAACAATATTCATGTCTATAAACGGTCACCAGGCCGCCTCCCCCCACTGTCATTAGTGAACGATGTCGTCCCTCGACACGACACTCACACATCAGCAGCTTTATGGACTGATGGCTTTAGGTTGATTAAAGTCTCTCTTTCTCTGGGTTTCAGTGCTGACTTCAGTCGTCCACTCTGCACTTTCACAAGGTGAGAGATTTAAACTCCGATGTTCCTGCTGACGTTCTTACATAAATCTACATTTCTGTCCCTCATCTTCATCTACATTCATTTCTTCAACACAAGAATTCAATATGAGGGAGTCTGTGCTCATAAAAACAATATTTCATGTCGTATCAGCTGCCTGTGTAGGTCATGTTCTGATGAAGTGATGATCTGATGTTTTTCTACAGGGGAGATCAAGACGGTTCTCAGACTAGAACCCAGCAGAACACAGATCTTCCCTGGAGATTCTGTCACTTTAATATGTGACACAGAACCAAAGAGTGAACCTACAGGGAGGTACAAGTTTTATATGAAGCCGGAACATCAGGATCATGAACAGCACCTTACATTTTGGATTAAGGAGAATAATTATAACATCACTTCTGTAAAAAAAAAATCAGACAGTGGATCCTACTGGTGTGAGAGATATGGTATTGATACTGAAGGTGATCGACTTCATGTGATTGTGTCAGGTTTGTATTTTATTGCTTTTTTGTACTAATAAAGTGTAATTATATGTATTTTATTGTTGGTCATAGTGACACTCAGGAGATCCTATGAACAGTTTAAAGCAGGGATGGTCAAGTTCAGGACCTGAAAAGTACAGGAGAGGTTTTCTGCAGCTCATTAAAGACGCGTTCCTCGTTCAGGACCATGAATAGGACCTTGTTAGGTCATTAACAGTGTCATTAACGTCACATGTTCAGATATCTGGTGACGCGTCTCATTTCCTTACGATGGGAAGCTGAAGAAGCTCCTTTTCCTGAAGAAGTCCTGTTCTCATTATGGCAGGATAATAGGATACAGTACAGAGCAGACAGGTGAACATGGCAGCAGCTCAATCATCTCCAGTAGCTCAAATATGATATTTTAACATGAAATCTGCAGTTAACTCACTCTGATGAAGGTTTGGTTTGGATGTTGGATGACCTCTCCTTCAACCAGTAATACAAGTTTCTAGAACCATGTATAGGGGTCTTTATTTATTTCTGGAAAGTTCATCTATAAATCCGTACCAGACCTCCATGGATCAGATACTCCACCCGTTATCTAATATATTTATCATAACCTGACCTACCATGTTCAGTTGAAATATTGTCTTGGTTTTTGCTACTGCATCAGTTTGTATGTATTTATATCTGCTCTCATATCAGAGTTTCCTATTTCTCCACAGAACTTGTACCCACAGTGACTGTAGTGTCTCCACAGAGACCTTTCTACTCTGGAGATACGGTCACTCTGAGTTGTGATATAACACCTCAGTACACAGACTGGGAACTGTACTTCTGGTACAGAGACGGGACTTGTATTACCAGTAAGACCAGTAGGACCATCAACATCTCTCTCCCTGATGAGGCTGGTCAGTACAGTTGTAGTGGAAGAAGAGCAGGTCGTCCCAAGATGAGCTCCACCAGCTCCAGTTTCACAGTTTCTTACCAGGGTAAATACTCATCTCTATATTGAAATCAATACATATTGCATATAACATTCATTTTAATTCAGAGTTAACATGTGTGTGATTATTATTCCCACAGACCTGCCTACACCAGCACTGACTGTACATCCCCAGATGAGTTCTACCAGCGCCAGTTCCACAGGTTCTGTCCAGGGTAAAAGAGTTTAATGAACGCAAATTAAGACTGGTTAGAAATGAGCCACCACGCCTAGCGCTGAAACAAAGTCCTCTGTGTTGGTTGCTGTGTGGGTCAAGTAGAGATGTATGCAGTCGCTGCTCACTGCCCTTTCTCCACAAGTCCAACGCCTTGCATATAGTCAGCAAAGAACGTCCCAGTTCCTTTACCGCAGGACAGCCCAGCCAGTTCCTCGTGGATCCTGTATGATCGGGACGGGGCAGGTTACTTTACTTTACTTTACTTTATTAAGCAGACGCTTTTATCCAAGGAGACTTACAAGAGGAAGACACCAGCAATTCTTGTTCGATTTCTACAGATTTTGAGTTTACAATCTAAGAGACCCGATAAGGCCTAACTTGTCAGAAAAAGAACATGCTCGGAAATTGTTAAGTGCTAGACGAGGAAAATTTTTACATTTTGTGCAGTGTTTGTGCATGTGTGTGTGTTAGTGTTCGATTTTTCTGAAATACTATTTGAATAAGAGGGTTGTCAACTGCTTCTTAAAGGTGGTGGTAGTCTCGGCTACTCGAGTGGAGCAGGACAAGTTGTTCCACCGGCCAGGGACAACTAAGGAGAACAGAGTTGACAGGAAATGGAGACCCCGTGAAGAGGGAATTTTCGGTCTCATTTCATTTGCAGATCTGACAGGGCGTGCCGGAGAGTAGCTAGCTAGTAGTGTATAATGCTAGTTGATATAAGAGAGTAAAGTGAAGTGATTGTCACATGTGATACACAGCAGCACAGCACACGGTGCGCACAGTGAAATTTTTCATCTGCATTTTCATCTCCATCACCCTGAGTGAACAGTGGGCAACGATGACACGCGTGTGTGTGTAGGGAGCAGTGTGTGGGGACGGTGCTTTGCTCAGTGGCACCTTGGCGGATCGGGATTCGAACCATCAACCTTCTGTTTATGGGGCCGCTTCCTTAACCGCTAGGCCACCACTGCCCCAGGTGCACTTCCATTTACAGCGCTGTAGGGTAACGTGGGGAACACCTCAGCTTTGTGTTGGATAACTGCTCTGTAGACTCCGTATTACACAGGGATCATATAGGGGAGCATATTAGATGTTAAATGTTGAAGTTAATGTTAACTGGAAATGGTAATTTAACCAAACTAATGGTCTTCACAGCTTATTTTTTTTCGGAGGATTTCAGACCATTGCACATTGTAACTTGCTTTGGGTTTAAATCTTTACTGGCTATGACTTTAAAGTTTGCATAATACTGGTAGAACAAGATATCCAAGGTTTTTACACATTTTCTAAAAAAAATTCCAGGGTTTCTCTATGACTTTTCCATAACTCTAAGGCAAATTATCATGACCATATGTTCTCTGAAATTTTTTGTCCAAATTTGAGAAAAAGCAAAAAACCAAAAGTTTAATTTACCAAAATATTGTTAAAATAAAATTGACCAATCATGTTTCGGCATAGATCATCCGCTGTATTTTCCGTGACTTTTAAAAGGAGTCACGTGGCTGAGAAAGTTCTGGAATATGGAAGCGACACACGCAGCACCACATGATGCTGTTCACTACGTAAAGCCAGAAAAGATAAAATAGACCTGCGCTAGTTTTAAACGTTGTAGTTGCAAACGTAGTAAAATGTTTCTTGCGCAGTCTTACAGGAACTATGTACTTTATTATACATAAATTAGTCAGTCACATTTCAATGACTTTTCCTAAATATATATATATAATTTATTTATTTTTTTGCGCTTTTCAAGACCTGGAATTTTTTTTTAAGTTCCATGAATTTTTCCATATTTTAATGAGCCCTGACTATCTAGGGTTCAAGACATATCTGTGTTGGATTCTAAAGGTGTTTTGTCCCTGACTTCAGCCTGAATATTAACTGAGGCTTCAACACAGTTAACAGAAGGTGACAGAAATAAAAAAGTAAATGCTAAAAAAAAAACGTAATTCTCTCCTTCTCTCTGTCTCTCTCTCTCTTTGTCTATAGTAACTATAAACTCCTGGTCTTGGAGACTCAGACTGGCTAGTTCTCTAGCGGTTGTTTCTGTGTACCTGCTGCTCACCGTGGTCCTCATTGTCAAGGTTCGAGGTGAGAAACTCTTCTGCCTCACTGGTGTAATTGGAGTATAGACAGTAAAATCCCCCCCGCCCCTCAAATCAACAGTGTGTAATGACAAGAACCAGAGTGGAAAATGTTTAATGAATTCCAGATATGTTCCATAGCTTATAATGAGAGACTGTAGGTACGTTACACTTCATATGCTTTATTTGCTCCAACATTCAGAAATGTGTCATCATAAACTGGTTGTTAAACAGTTTTTATCCATATTGATGATGATTATGATGGTTAATAGATAATTTGTTGTCCGTGACTGTCACCATGTGTTGTGCTGCAGTGTTTAACAATCCCTTCATTTCCACTCTTCACTTCCATAGGAACAATCTGTGCATGTGAATCCGACAAAGCATCGGGCCAAAGCATAGAAGGTATGAAAATAGCTAATTTAATTCCCCAAATCTTTCTCATTTATAAAAACATTTACTCAATTGCATGACAGTAACACTATTTTCATAGGACAGAGTTTAAACGTAACTCTCTATCCTCAACCAGTTGATTCAGCCTCTGTACTTGTTACCATCCAGTTCTTGGCATGAATCAGGTGTAGTGCAACGTGGGAAGATCTAAGCTGACCAAGGCTGGTACATGTTACAGTGAGACTCGTTTTTGGTGGGAAAAAGTCCTGGAAATTTCTATTGACCACATTGATTTGCTTTTTATTACAGACTGACTAGAAAAGGAAGTGACTAATGTTTTAGCGGCTTGTAAGGTTCCTAAAAATGAAGTACATTACGCAGATCTGAAATATTTCCATCTGGTTTTCTCCAATAGATTTTGAAGCCCAAGCTGACGTGACCGACCGTCGATATTTAAATGTGGCTGTTTAATAGCCTGCATGCACCTCATCTAAATAAAATACAGCATGAGAGAAGAAGAAAGGAGGACAGGCAGAGTCTGGAAAAGATGACATGTTCTAGCTTTCATTTCATTTATTTTAAATTCCTCTGATGCTGTCAGATCAGAGACACTCAATTATTGAGTCGCTCAAGTAAACCCTCTGCAATGCAAGATAATGCTTTCCTGTTTGCTCTGCATGGCTATAACTTTACGTCTAATGAATTAAAACTCTAATTAATTATTATAAATGACATGCCTATATATGCTTATGCTAAATAAAAATACAATAGAATTGAAATGCAAAACTGTTCTTTGTCCCTCATGGATGGGTGGGCCAGTCTTGTTGCTGGGTTGACCTGCTCAGTTTTCTTAGCTTCTGTGTTTTTGTCATGAATGTCCATAAAGTGTGCTTCTGCATATCCAGAAGCACACTTAAGAATATGACTATGGCATCTTTTATTAGTCTTCATACTGCCAATTTAACTCAGTGAATACCCTATGCATGCATAAATGAAACAAAGAAATAGCAAAAACGTTGTTTTAATGAATGAATAAATAAATCTATTAATTATATGAGGGTGTGTAATGAGTTGCAACATTTGACTGTCTATTCATGTCGACTCAAACAGTCCCTGAGATCCACACATCACTAACTTGGGGGGCATGTTAGTCTTAGTAATTGTAAGGGTGCCCCCTAGGGGTCATATAGTAGAAAAATAATATTTAGGTTGAAAAGTGCTGGATGTGAAGCATGAGGAACCCTGTCACTTTTTTCTTCTATCACATTTTAACTAAAAATTATTTTTCTACAACATGATCTCTAGAGGGTTCCGGATTTTTTTTTTCTAACCATTTTCACCTGCAAACGGCGTGAAGGCGAGACTCCTCCATCTAAAGTAGATTTATTCTGTGATGGAAGGTATCTTCTATCATCTGTCCTGGCTGTCCACTGCTCACCAAGGGTGATGGCTAAATACAGAGGACACGTTTCACTGGATGCTGTGGTTTCACGTTTCACTTTTTTTTATTCACTTTCTGTGCAAACGCAGGAATTCGGTTGGAATGGTGTGTGATTCCTTCCCATAGACAAGGTGAGTACAGGGGAGGGGGACTGTGACGTACAATCAGGGGACTGTGCATGTTTTTTGGTGTGGACTGGTACTAGCTTAGTTGGTAACAACACCTGCCTATGAACCAGACGACCACAAAGTCCCAGATTCAAACCCATTGTGTCCCTCAGCAAGACACTTAACCTTGAGTGTCTCCAGGGGGATCAAATCGTCGTTCCCTCACTACACCATTCATTACAACTAACATTTTATAGACTGGTTTATAGCACCGTTGGCTATTTCATGAAAAAGGAAGTTAAACTCATCATCATCATCAGATCTGTTCATCTCCTGCTTTTCTTTTTTCTGACTCGCACTTGAACGTTTTCTTGAGGAAGATTCAGTCAGTAAGAAGACAGCATGGAGCTCAATATACTACACCTGCTGCTGTGTGAGTACTGCCTGTGTGTGTGTGTGTGTGTGTGTGTGTGTGTGTGTGTGTGTGTGTGTGTGTGTGTGTGTGTGTGTGTGTTTCTAATTACAGTTACAGAGACACCATTTTTAGAGACCGAGCTGCATTAGAGAGGACTGGAGAAGAACGGAGATGAAATGATGAAATGGCCTTTTGTTCCGTATGATCTCACGTGAAGAACATGATGAGCAGCGGAATTAACAGCATGTTTCTTCATGAAGCACGTTGTGGAGGTTAAATGGAACCTGAAGAAAAGTGGATTCTCTCTCCCTTCATTTAGCTGCATGAGACGAATATCTGAGAAAAAGTGCAGGATTATCATCATAACCATCATCTTCTTCTCACAGTGTCTCCTCGAAATGGAGGAACAATATTCATGTCTATAAACGGTCACCAGGCCGCCTCCCCCCACTGTCATTAGTGAACGATGTCGTCCCTCGACACGACACTCACACATCAGCAGCTTTATGGACTGATGGCTTTAGGTTGATTAAAGTCTCTCTTTCTCTGGGTTTCAGTGCTGACTTCAGTCGTCCACTCTGCACTTTCACAAGGTGAGAGATTTAAACTCCGATGTTCCTGCTGACGTTCTTACATAAATCTACATTTCTGTCCCTCATCTTCATCTACATTCATTTCTTCAACACAAGAATTCACTATGAGGGAGTCTGTGCTCATAAAAACAATATTTCATGTCGTATCAGCTGCCTGTGTAGGTCATGTTCTGATGAAGTGATGATCTGATGTTTTTCTACAGGGGAGATCAAGACGGTTCTCAGACTAGAACCCAGCAGAACACAGATCTTCCCTGGAGATTCTGTCACTTTAATATGTGACACAGAACCAAAGACACAACCTGCAGTGTGGTACAAGTTTTATAAGAAGCCGGAACATCAAGATCAAGATCAGGACCTTACAGATTGGATTACGTGGAATAATTATAACATCAGTTCTGTAAAAAAATCAGATAGTGCATCCTACAGGTGTAGGAGAGATAATATTGTTGGTGATCGACTTTATCTGATTGTGTCAGGTCAGTATTTTATTGCTTTTTTGTACTAATAAAGTGTAATTATATGTATTTTATTGTTGGTCATAGTGACACTCAGGAGATCCTATGAACAGTTTAAAGCAGGGATGGTCAAGTTCAGGACCTGAAAAGTACAGGAGAGGTTTTCTGCAGCTCATTAAATACACGTTCCTCGTTCAGGACCATGAATAGGACCTTGTTAGGTCATTAACAGAGTCATTAACGTCACGTGTCCTGTTAAAGTCCTGTTCTCATTATGGCAAGATAATAGGATACAGTACAGAGCAGACAAGTGAACATGGCTGCAGCTCAATCATCTCCAGTAGCTCAAATATGATATTTTAACATGAAATCTGCACTTAACTCACTCTGATGAAGGTTTGGTTTGGATGTTGGATGACCTCTCCTTCAACCAGTAATAAACGTTTCTAGAACCATGTATAGGGGTCTTTATTTATTTCTGGAAAGTTCATCTATAAATCCGTACCAGACCTCCACTGATCAGCTACTCCACCCGTTATCTAATATATTTATCATAACCTGACCTACCATGTTCAGTTGAAATATTGTCTTGGTTTTTGCCACTGCATCAGTTTGTATGTATTTCTATCTGCTCTCATATCAGAGTTTCCTGTGTCTCCGCAGAACTGCCTGAACCCACAGTGACTGTAGTGTCTCCACAGAGACCTTTCTACTCTGGAGATACGGTCACTCTGAGTTGTGATATAACACCTCAGTACACAGACTGGGAACTGTACTTGTGGAACAGAGACAGGACTTGTATTACCAATAAGACCAGTAGGACCATCAGCATCTCTCTCCCTGATGAGGCTGGTCAGTACAGTTGTAGTGGAAGAAGAGCAGGTCGTCCCAAGATGAGCTCCACCAGCTCCAGTTTCACAGTTTCTTCCCAGGGTAAATACTCATCTCTAAATTGAATTCATTACATATCGCATGTATATATGCCTTGCATATAGTGAGCAAAGAACATCCCAGTTCCTTTATCGCAGGACAGCCCAGCCAGTTCCTCAGGACGGCAACATGGGGAACACCTCAGCTTTGTGTTGGATAACTGCTCTGTAGACTCCGTATTACACAGGGCTCATATAGGGAAACGAATTACATGTTAAATGTTGAAGTTAACGTTAGTTGGAAATGGTAATTTAACCAAACTAACAGTTTTTACAGCTTAGTTTTTTTGGGGGGATTTAAGACCATTTCAGACCATTGACACATTGTAACTTGCTTTGGGTTTAAATGAGAATCTTTACTGGCTATGACTTTAAAGTTTGCATAACTTTATTGGTAAAACGAGATATCCAAGGTTCTTACGCATTTTCTAAAAAAAATTCCAGGGTTTCTCCATGACGTGTCCTTAACTCTAAGGCAAATTATCCTGACCATATATATTTTTTGTGCAAATTTGTGAAAAACAAAACCAGAAAATGTTTAATTTACCAAAATATTGTTAAAATAAAATGGACCAATCATGTTTCGGCATAGATCATCCACTGTAGTTTACGTGACTTTTAAAAGGAGTCACGTGGCTGAGAAAGTTCTGGAATATGGAAGCGACACACGCAGCACCACATGATGCTGTTCACTACGTAAAGCCAGAAAAGATAAAATAGACCTGCGCTAGTTTTAAACGTTGTAGTTGCAAACGTAGAAAAACGTTTCTTGCGCATTCTGAAAGGAACTATGTACTTTATTATACATAAATTAGTCAGTCACATTTCAATGACTTTTCCAGAACTTTATAAAAAAAATTTAGATTTCAAAACTTTTCAAGACCTGGAAAAATATTTTTTCAAATTCCATGAATTTTTCCATGTTTTAATGAACCCTGACTATCTAGGGTTCAACACATATCTGTGTTGGATTCTAAAGGTGTTTTGTCCCTGACTTCAGCCTGAATATTAACTGAGGCTTCAACACAGTTAACAGAAGGTGACAGAAATAAAAAAGTAAATGCTAAAAAAAATTCTCTCCTTCTCTCTCTCTCTCCCTCTCTCTCTCTCTCTTTGTCTATAGTAACTATAAACTCCTGGTCTTGGAGACTCAGACTGGCTAGTTCTCTAGCGGTTGTTTCTGTGTACCTGCTGCTCACCGTGGTCCTCATTGTCAAGGTTCGAGGTGAGAAACTCTTCTGCCTCACTGGTGTAATTGGAGTATAGACAGTAAAATCCCCCCCGCCCCTCAAATCAACAGTGTGTAATGACAAGAACCAGAGTGGAAAATGTTTCATGAATTCCAGATATGTTCTTGTAATGTAGGTACGTTACGCTTTATAAAGTATTTGCTCCAACGTTCAGAAATGTGTCATCATAAACTGGTTGTTAAACAGTTTTTATCCATATTGATGATGATTATGATGGTTAATAGATGATTTGTTGTCTGTGACTGTCACCATGTGTTGTGCTGCAGTGTTTAACAATCCCTTCATTTCCACTCTTCACTTCCATAGGAACAATCTGTGCATGTGAATCCGACAAAGCATCGGGCCAAAGCATAGAAGGTATGAAAATAGCACAATAATTTAATTCCCCAAATCTTTTATAAATAAATCATTTATAAAAAATTACTTGGTTGCATGACAGTAACACTATTTTAAGAGGACAGAATTTAAAGGTAACTCTCTATCCTCAACCAGTTGATTCAGCCTCTGTACTTGTTACCATCCAGTTCTTGGCATGAATCAGGTGTAGTGCAACGTGGGAAGATCTAAGCTGACCAAGGCTGGTACATGTTACAGTGAGACTCGTTTTTGGTGGGAAAAAGTCCTGGAAATGTCTATTGACCACATTGATTTGCTTTTTATTACAGACTGACTAGAAAAGGAAGTGACTAATGTTTTAGCGGCTTGTAAGGTTCCTTAAAATGAAGTACATTACGCAGATCTGAAATATTTCCATCTGTTTTTCTCCAATAGATTATGAAGCCCAAGCTGACGTGACCGACCGTCGATATTTAAATGTGGCTGTTTAATAGCCTGCATGCACCTCATCTAAATAAAATACAGCATGAGAGAAGAAGAAAGGAGGACGGGCAGAGTCTGGAAAAGATGACATGTTCTAGCTTTCATTTCATTTATTTTAAATTCCTCTGATGCTGTCAGATCAGAGACACTCAATTATTGAGTCGCTCAAGTAAACCCTCTGCAATGCAAGATAATGCTTTCCTGTTTGCTCTGCATGGCTATAACTTTACGTCTAATGAATTAAAACTCTAATTAATTATTATAAATGAAATGCCTTTACATTTAGATTTACGGCATTTGGCAGACGCCCTTATCCAGAGTGACTTACAACGTGCTTTCAAGTTACCATCGATGAAGAGATCAATTCCGGTTCACTAGGACCCCAACTATGAATACATCTATTTTATTCACTCTGTTGTAGATTCTGTACACAAAGTTCGACAACAAGAAAATTACAATTTAATCTAAATATTCTTTAAAGAGGAAGGTCTTGAGCTGTTGTTTGAAGGTGCTCAGTGACTGAGCTGTTCTGACCTCGAGGGGAATTTCATTCCACCACTGAGGGGCCAAGACAGAGAAGAGTCTAGATGAATGTTTTCCTTTTACCTTCAGAGATGGAGGGACCAGGCGAGCAGTACTGGAGGCTTGGAGTAAACGGGGTGCAGTGCTTATGCTAAATAAAAATACAATAGAATTCAAATGCAAAACTGTTCTTTGTCCCTCATGGATGGGTGGGCCAGTCTTGTTGCTGGGTTGACCTGCTCAGTTTTCTGACTGTCTATTCATGTCGACTCAAACAGTCCCTGAGATCCACACATCACTAACTTGGGGGCATGTTAGTCTTAGTAATTGTAAGGGAGCCCCCTAGGGGTCATATAGTAGAAAAATAATATTTAGGTTGAAAAGTGATAGAAAAAAAATCAAGCCATGTGGAAGAGGAAAAAACTGGTCTGGTGACAATGCAAGAGGCCTGAGATCTTGACCTGCAGATGTGTGAATGCGAGATTCCTCCATCAAAAGTAAATTTAATCAGTGGTGGAAGGTATCATTTTAGAAACGACGGGGCGTCGCAGGACCATGCTTTTTGTAACAAATTCGCTCAAAGGGAAATATTTATAATTAATTATATCTGGTTATAATTAATAATAAACATTTAGATAAATTTTAGGATAAACTGTAGCAGAATTAATATTACAATTACTTGATCTGTCCGTCCACCGAGCAGATAATATAATTATTTATCAATTCTAGAAAAGGTTATTCCCTGGCCAAGGAAAATAACTTTTCCCACTCTGCAGTGCTAGCAGTAATTAGGCATGTAGCTTAAAGGATGAACGTTCAGTGACACCAGATTGTGAGCAGCACACAGAAACAAACATTTACATTTACATTTTACATTTATGGCATTTATCAGACGCCCTTATCCAGAGCGACTTACAATCAGTAGTTACAGGGACAGTCTCCCTGGAGCAATTTAGGGTTAAATGTCTTGCTCAGGGACACAATGGTAGTAAAAACAAGTGTAAAAAAGACCATGTGGTGTGGGGTGAGAGAGCAGAGTGTCTTGAAAAACTCTTTCTCCCTCCACACAAAAGCACTGTATTCAAACCACTCCAATTTGATGTTACCTGGCAGAAAGAGGCATGGCACAATAGAGGTTAAAAGTGAACAGTTTCTAATTTATTAACACGGGTAAATAATTATTGTAGTTACATGTGAATATTGAATGTAAAAAGGTACCAATGTTACAGAGAAAACAGAAATAAGAAGAAAGAGTAAAGAGGGAGAGAGAAAGAGAGGGAGAGAAAAAGCCATGAGAAAAAATGGGAGAAGAGAAAAAGACTCAGAAGCCTTCCGGCTTCCGATGGAAAACCCCTGAGCAAGAACGCTCAGTCCCTTTTCCACATGTGAGCAGACCTTTATACCCCTGGCCTACAGGAAGTTGTCACTGGCCTACAGGAAGTTGTAACTGGACCAATCAGAACCTGTTGTTTCTGATGTCATCCCCCCCGTACCTCCCATCTGGGGAAGACAAAGAGAGTGGGCGGTCCTGACGGCCGACACTTCACACGTTGCCGTCAGACAAAAGCATGTAAAACAGAGGTGTTGAATCTTCATGTACAACAATTGGCAAAGGAATGTCACATATCTTCTTGTAGACGGTCGCTATGCAAAACAAAGGCATGGTCCTGCGATGGCCGCTAGGCAAAACAAAAGCATGCTCCTGTGATGTCCATTCTTACACAAGGCTATAGCTAACATACAACAAATAAACAAACATATTCACGCAGGATAAAGGAACGTGATGAAAAGAGAATGGCAGTATTACACATCAATTAACCACAGCCTAATGAGAATCATCAGAGAATCAAGGTTCACCTTAAAAAGGGTTTTAAACACGCATCCAAATAGTTATGAACTTTACTTGCATTGGTCCTTGTTTCTGCAAAAGAGTCCTGATGCAGTACGGTTAAGATTCTCGACCTTTAAGCGAGAGCTGGAGGTTTTCCTTGAAGTTACTTGAAGGTAAAAACTTGCTGAAGATTAAAAGTGTTGAAAAAGAAATGTGTCTCAGAAGGGAGGAAAAGTTTTCTGAGCTACGCGTGGCAGGGGCTTTCCTGGCACGCCCACAATGTGGCCTGAATGGCCAATCACAAGTGTCAATTTTTGGCGGGAGAAACCTTCTTTGTCTTGGCTTTTACGACCTAATGGGGGTTTTATTGTTCGCTCAGAGAGAAACTGCAGTTCACTGCTGTTACAATTTCTACCTTGTAGAAATTGTATGATGCATTTTGTGATCACATAGTATGCATCACTGTTTCAGTAGTAAAGAGATGTTCCTTCTGATACCAAGAAAGGGACCTTTAGGAGATAGGAAAGTGGAAATACACTAGAGATACACAAGTATAGGTAATTAGTTTACCTAATGCAAAATAGAAAGTTGTAACTAGTATCATTCATACAAGGGAACGTACACACAACGCATGCATATACGGGATCCACTTATAATCACATATTCCTAGCACAAGATACAGAAAATGTGTTTAAGTGTGTGCGTGATTGTGTATTGCAAGGGTGGAGCCCGACAGGAGGTCTCTGGAATGCTTTGAAGCTTGGAGCCCCAATCTGTTTAGCATCATGTTTGCGACAGTGGGGGAAGATGGGACAATCCAGCTTCAATATAAGTGTAGGCTTAGGGTCCATGTTTTTAATTTATATGTAAATGTCAAAGGTTAAAAGGGTCTTTGAAGATCGGCCATCTGTGATCCTACGCAGATGCTACATTTTGTTTTGCATAGCGGCCGTCTGTAAGAAGAAATGTGACATTCCTGTGCCGTTGTTATGCAAGAAGATTCAACACCTCCGTTTTTGCATCCCTTTGTCCAACTGCACGGCAACATCCCCCGAGGTAAACATGTGAGCTGCCGGCCGTCGGGACCGCCTACCCTCTTTGTCTTCCCCAGACAGGAGGCCCCCGAGCCAAACGTGTGAGGTGTCGGCCGTCGGGACCGCCCATTCTCTTTGTCTTACCCAGATGGGAGGCACCGGGGGCGTGACATCAGAAACAACAGGTTCTGATTGGTCTGTGACAACTTGCTGTAGGCCAGGGGTATAAAGGTCTTTCCCCAGCTGGCTTTCCATCGAAACCGGATTTTGCGTTTTTCGAGCCTGCTCTATCATCTAATTTTTTCACATGGCTCTGCCTCTTTCTATCTCTCTCCCCCTTTACTCTTTCTTCTCATTTTTGTTTTCTCTGTAACCTTGGTACCTTTTTACATACAATATTCACATGTAATTGCAATAATAATTTACCGGCGTTAATAAATTAGAAACTGTTCACTTTTTAACCTCTATTGTGCCATGCCTCTTTCTGCCAGGTAACATCAAGTTGGAATGTTTGAATACAGTGCTTTTGTGAGGGTAGAGAAAGACTTTTCTACACTCTGTTCTCTCAACTCACCACACGTTTTACACCTCATTTAAAGACCTGATCTTCACCTGCAGGCGGCGTAAATGCAAGATTCCTCCATATAAAGATTTAGATTTATTTAGTTGTGGATGGTATCTTCTAAGAAACCTTGTTTAAAGACCTGATCTTCACCTGCAGACGGTATGATTGCAAGAAACCTCCATCCAAAGTAGATTTATTCAGTGTTGGAAGTTATCTTCTCAGAAGCCTTGTTTAAAGAGCTGATCTTCACCTGCAAGCGGCGTGAATGCAAGATATCTCCATCTAAAGTAGATTTATTCAAAGGTTCAGTTATACTTCTCAGAAACCTTGTTTAAAGACCTGCTCATTGCCTGCAGATGCGTGAATGCGAGACTCTAAAGTAGATTTATTCAGTGGTTGAAGGTCTCTTCTCAGAAACTTTGTTTAAAGACCTGATCTTCACCTGCAGATGGTGTGACGACAAGATTCCTCCATCTAAATATTTAGATTTATTTAGTGTTGGAAAGTATCTTCTCAGAAGCCTTGTTTTAAGGACCCTATCTTAACCTGCAGATGTGTGAATGCAAGATACCTTCATCTAAAGTAAATTTATTTAGTGGTGGAGGGTATCTTTTTAGAAACCTCATTTAAAGACCTGATCTTCACCTGCAGGCGGCGTAAATGCAAGATTCCTCCATCAAAAGTAGATTTAATCAGTTGTTGAAGGTATCTTCTCAGAAAACTCGTTTGAGGACCTGATCTTCAGCTGCAGGTATTGTGAATGCAAGTCTCCTCCATCTGAAGTAGATTTATTCTGTGGTGGAAGGAATCTTCTCATAAACCTCTTTTAAGGACCTGATCTTCACCTGCAGATGCGTGAATGCAAAATTCCTCCATCTAAAGTAGATTTATTCAGTGATGGAAGGTATCTTCTCAGAAACCTAGTTTAAGAACCTGATCTTAACCTGCAGACTGCGTGAATGCAAGAAGATTTCATATAAAACAGATTTATTCTGTGGAGGAAGTTATCTTCTCAGAAACCATTTTTAAAGAACTGATCTTCGCCTGCAGATATGTGAAAGCGAGACTCCTCCATCTAAAGTAGATTTGCTTAGTGGTAGAAAGAATCTTCTCAGACGTCTCATTTAAGGACCTGATCTTCACCTGCAGATGCGTGAAATCAAGATTCCTCCATGTAAAGGAAATTTATTCACCTGATCTTCAGCTGCAGGCATTGTGAATGCGAGTCTCCTCCATCTGAAGTAGATTTATTCAGTGGTAGAAGGTATCTTCTCAGAAACCTAGTTTAAGGACCCGATCTTCACCTGAAGATGGTGTCATTGAATTATTCCTCCATCTAAAGATTAATATTTATTCAGTGGTGGAAGGTATCTTCTCAGAAACCTCGTTTAAGGACCTGAAATTCACCGGCAGACAGCATGAATGCAAGATTCCTCCATCCAAAGTATCTGCTCAGAAACCTCATTTAAAGATCTGATCTACACCTGCAGACGGTGCGAACGCAAGATTCTTCCATCTAAAGATTTAGATTTATTTAGTTGTGAAAGGTATCTTCTCAGAAACCTCATTTAAGGACCTGATCTTGACCTGCAGACAAAGTGAATCCAAGATTCCTCCATCTCCATTCAGTGGTGAAAGGTATCTTCTACAAAACGTAGTTTAAGGACCTGATCTACACCTGCAGACCTGCAGATTGCAAGATTCCTCCATCTAAATATTTGGATTTTTTTTGTTAAGGATGGTATCTTCTCAGAAACCTTGTTTAAGGAAGTGATCTTCACTTGCAGGCGGCATGAATGCAAGAAACCTCCATCTAAATTTTTTTCAGTGGCGGAAGTTATCTTTTCAAAAACCTAATTTAAGGACCTGATCTTCTCCTGCAAACAACATTAATACAAGATTTCTCCATCCAGAGTAGAGTTATTCAGTGGTGGAAGGTTTCTTCTCAGAAAACTTGTTTAAAGACCTGAACTTCACCTGCAGATGGTGTGATTGCATGATTCCTCCACCTAAAGATTTGGATTTTTTCAGTGGTGGAAGTTATCTTTCCAAAAACCTCATTTAAGGACCTGATCTTCACCTGCAGATGGTGTGATTGAATGATTCCTCCATCTAAAGATTAAGATTTATTCAGTAAAGGAGGTTATCTTCTCAGAAACCTAGTTTAAGGATCTGAACTTCACCTGCAGACAGCGTGGTGGCAAGATTCCTCCAAATAAAGTATTGATTCAGTGGTGGAATTAATATTCTCAGAAACCTCGTTTAAGGACCGGATCTTCACCTGCAGACAGCATGAATGCAAGATTCCTTCATCTAAAGTAGATTTGTTCAGTGGTGGAAGGTATCTTCTCAGAAGCCTTCTTTGAAGACCTGATCTTTTCCTTCACATGCGTGAAGGCAAGACTCCTCCATCTAAAGTAGGTTTATTCAGTGATGGAAGGTATCTTCTCAGAAACTTTGTTTAAAGACCTGATCTCCACCTGCAGATGGTGTGACGGCAAGATTCCTCCAACTAAATATTTAGTTTTATTTAGTGTTGGAAAGTATCTTCTCAGAAGCCTTGTTTTAAGGACCTTATCTTAACCTGCAGATGGCGTGAAGGCAAGATTACTCCATCTAAAGATTTAGATTTATTTAGTGGTGGAAGTTATCTTCTCAGAAACCTAATTTAAAGACCTGATCTTCACCTGCAGATGGTGTGAATGCAAGATTTACATTTACATTTACAGCATTTATCAGACGCCCTTATCCAGAGCGACTTACAATCAGTAGTTACAGGGACAGTCCCCCCCTGGGGACACTCAGGGTTACGTGTCTTGCTCAGGGACACAATGGTAGTAAGTGGGATTCGAACCACAAAGTCCCAGGTTCAAACCCCACCTACTACCATTGTGTCCCTCACCAAGACACTTAACCCTGAGTGTCTCTGGTGTAGTGTTCCCTCACTACACCAGCCACTATAACTAACATTTTATAGACTGGTGGCAAACCGTTTCATAACACTGTTGGCTATTTCCTGAAAAGGGGGAAGTGAAACCCATCATCATCATCATCATCATCAGATCTGTTCATCTTCTGCTTTTCTTTTTTCTGACTCGCACTTGAATGTTTTCTTGAAGAAGATTCAGTCAGTAAGAAGACAGCATGGAGCTCAATATACTACACCTGCTGCTGTGTGAGTACTGCCTGTGTGTGTGTGTGTGTGTGTGTGTGTGTGTGTGTGTGTGTTCATTTCTAATTACAGTTACAGAGACACCATTTTTAAAACTGAGGGTCAGCAGGTCAGAATTGGTCAAATGATGATGACTGAGGTACGACGAAGACTGAAAAAGTGAATTAAAGAATCAAGTGCAGCTAGAGACCGAGCTGCATTAGAGATGAAATGATGAAATGGCCTTTTGTTCCGTATGATCTGACGTGAAGAACATGATGAGCAGCGGAATTAACAGCATGTTTCTTCATGAAGCACGTTGTGGAGGTTAAATGGAACCTGAAGAAAAGTGGATTCTCTCTCCCTTCATTTAGCTGCATGAGGCGAATATCTGAGAGTTTGAAAAAGTGCAGGAATATCATCATAACCATCATCTTCTTCTCACAGTGTCTCCTCGAAATGGAGGAACAATATTCATGTCTATAAACGGTCACCAGGCCGCCTCCCCCCACTGTCATTAGTGAACGATGTCGTCCCTCGACACGACACTCACACATCAGCAGCTTTATGGACTGATGGCTTTAGGTTGATTAAAGTCTCTCTTTCTCTGGGTTTCAGTGCTGACTTCAGTCGTCCACTCTGCACTTTCTCAAGGTGAGAGATTTAAACTCCGATGTTCCTGCTGACGTTCTTACATAAATCTACATTTCTGTCCCTCATCTTCATCTACATTCATTTCTTCAACACAAGAATTCAATATGAGGGAGTCTGTGCTCATAAAAACAATATTTCATGTCGTATCAGCTGCCTGTGTAGGTCATGTTCTGATGAAGTGATGATCTGATGTTTTTCTACAGGGGAGATCAAGACGGTTCTCAGACTAGAACCCAGCAGAACACAGATCTTCCCTGGAGATTCTGTCACTTTAATATGTGACACAGAACCAAAGAGTGAACCTACAGGGAGGTACAAGTTTTATATGAAGCCGGAACATCAGGATCATGAACAGCACCTTACATTTTGGATTAAGGAGAATAATTATAACATCACTTCTGTAAAAAAAAAATCAGACAGTGGATCCTACTGGTGTGAGAGATATGGTATTGATACTGAAGGTGATCGACTTCATGTGATTGTGTCAGGTTTGTATTTTATTGCTTTTTTGTACTAATAAAGTGTAATTATATGTATTTTATTGTTGGTCATAGTGACACTCAGGAGATCCTATGAACAGTTTAAAGCAGGGATGATCAAATTCAGGACCTGAAAAGTACAGGAGAGGTTTTCTGCAGCTCATTAAAGACGCGTTCCTCGTTCAGGACCATGAATAGGACCTTGTTAGGTCATTAACAGTGTCATTAACGTCACATGTTCAGATATCTGGTGACGCGTCTCATTTCCTTACGATGGGAAGCTGAAGAAGCTCCTTTTCCTGAAGAAGTCCTGTTCTCATTATGGCAGGATAATAGGATACAGTACAGAGCAGACAGGTGAACATGGCAGCAGCTCAATCATCTCCAGTAGCTCAAATATGATATTTTAACATGAAATCTGCAGTTAACTCTGATGAAGGTTTGGTTTGGATGTAGGATGACCTCTCCTTCAACCAGTAATAAAAGGTTCTAGAACCATGTATAGGAGTCTATATATTTATCATAACCTGACCTACCATGTTCAGTTGAAATATTGTCTTGGTTTTTGTTACTGCATCAGTTTGTATGTATTTCTATCTGCTCTCATATCAGAGTTTCCTGTGTCTCCGCAGAACTTCCTGAACCCACAGTGACTCTAATGTCTCCACAGAGACCTTTCTACTCTGGAGATACGGTCACGCTGAGGTGTGATATAACACCTAAGTACACAGACTGGGAACAGTACTTCTGGTACAGAGACAGGACTTTAATTACCAGTAAGACCAGTAGGACCATCAACATCTCTCTCCCTGATGAGGCTGGTCAGTACGGTTGTAGTGGAAGAAGAGCAGGTCGTCCCAAGATGAGCTCCACCAGCTCCAGTTTCACAGTTTCTTCCCAGGGTAAATACTCATCAGTATATTGAATTCAATACATATCGCATGTATATATGCCTTGCATATAGTGAGCAAAGAACATCCCAGTTCCTTTATCGCAGGACAGCCCAGCCAGTTCCTCAGGACGGGGCGGGACAAGGTGGGACAGGGCAGGCAACGTGGGGAACACCTCAGCTTTGTGTTGGATAACTGCTCTGTAGACTCCGTATTACACAGGGCTCATATAGGGAAACAAATTACATGTTAAATGTTGAAGTTAATGTTAGTTGGAAATGGTAATTTAACCAAACTAACAGTTTTTACAGCTTAGTTTTTTTCTGAGATTTTCATACCATTTCAGACCATTGCAACATAGTAACTTGCTTTGGGTTTAAATGAGAATCTTTACTGGCTATGACTTTAAAGTTTGCATAATACTGGTAAAACGAGATATCCAAGGTTCTTACGGATTTTTTTTTAAGTTCCATTAATTTTTCCATGTTTTAATGAACCCTCACTATCTTGGGTTCAACACATATCTGTGTTGGCTTCTAAAGGTGTTTTGTCCCTGTCTTCAGCCTGAATATTAACTGACGCTTCAACACAGTTAACAGAAGGTGACAGAAATAAAAAAGTAAATGCTAAAAAAAAAACGAAATTCTCTCCTTCTCTCTGTCTCTCTCTCTCTTTGTCTATAGTAACTATAAACTCCTGGTCTTGGAGACTCAGACTGGCTAGTTCTCTAGCTGTTGTTTCTGTGTACCTGCTGCTCACCGTGGTCCTCATTGTCAAGGTTCGAGGTGAGAAACTCTTCTGCCTCACTGGTGTAATTGGAGTATAGACAGTAAAATCCCCCCCGCCCCTCAAATCAACAGTGTGTAATGACAAGAACCAGAGTGGAAAATGTTTCATGAATTCCAGATATGTTCTTGTAATGTAGGTACGTTACGCTTTATAAAGTATTTGCTCCAACGTTCAGAAATGTGTCATCATAAACTGGTTGTTACACAGTTTTTATCCATATTGATGATGATTATGATGGTTAATAGATGATTTGTTGTCTGTGACTGTCACCATGTGTTGTGCTGCAGTGTTTAACAATCCCTTCATTTCCACTCTTCACTTCCATAGGAACAATCTGTGCATGTGAATCCGACAAAGCATCGGGCCAAAGCATAGAAGGTATGAAAATAGCACAATAATTTAATTCCCCAAATCTTTTATAAATAAATCATTTATAAAAAATTACTTGGTTGCATGACAGTAACACTATTTTAAGAGGACAGAATTTAAAGGTAACTCTCTATCATCAACCAGTTGATTCAGCCTCTGTACTTGTTACCATCCAGTTCTTGGCATGAATCAGGTGTAGTGCAACATGGGAAGATCTAAGCTGACCAAGGCTGGTACATGTTACATTGAGACTCGTTTTTGGTGGGAAAAAGTCCTGGAAATGTCTATTGACCACATTGATTTGCTTTTTATTACAGACTGACTAGAAAAGGAAGTGACTAATGTTTTAGCTGTCAGCAGCGGCTTGTAAGGTTCCTAAAAATGAAGTACATTACGCAGATCTGAAATATTTCCATCTGGTTTTCTCCAATAGATTATGAAGCCCAAGCTGACGTGACCGACCGTCGATATTTAAATGTGGCTGTTTAATAGCCTGCATGCACCTCATCTAAATAAAATACAGCATGAGAGAAGAAGAAAGGAGGACAGGCAGAGTCTGGAAAAGATGACATGTTCTAGCTTTCATTTCATTTATTTTAAATTCCTCTGATGCTGTCAGATCAGAGACACTCAATTATTGAGTCGCTCAAGTAAACCCTCTGCAATGGGCTACAAGATAATGCTTTCCTGTTTGCTCTGCATGGCTATAACATTACGTCTAATGAATTAAACATCAAATTAATTTTTATAAATGACATGCCTATATATGCTTATGCTGAATAAAAAAAATGTTTTTGTCAAGAATGTCCATACAATAACAACTTATCTGCATATCCAGAAGCACACTTAAGAATATGACTATGGCATCTTTACTGGGTGGTAGTAGCCTAGTGGGTAAGACACTCGCCTATGAACCAGAAGACCCGGGTTCAAATCCCGCTTACTACCATTGTGTCCCTGAGCAAGACACTTAACCCTAAATTGCTCCAGGGAGACTGTCCCTGTAACTACTGATTGTAAGTCGCTCTGGATAAGAGCGTCTGATAAATGCCGTAAATGTAAATGTAAAATGTACTAGTCTTTATACTGCCAATTTAACTCAGTGAAGACAATAAGGATGCATAAATGAAACAAAGAAATAGCAAAAACGTAATTGATTAATTAATTAGTTCATTAATTAATTATATGAGGTTGTGTAATGGGTTGCAACATTTGACTGTCTATTCATGTCGACTCAAACAGTCCCTGAGATCCACACATCACTAACTTGGGAGGCATGTTAGTCTTAGTAATTGTAAGGGTGCCCCCTAGGGGTCATGTAGTAGAAAAATAATATTTAGGTTGAAAAGTGATAGAAAAAAAAAATAAGCCATGTGGAAGAGAAAAAAACTGGTCTGGTGACAATGGAAGCGGCCTGACCTGAGACCTGCTGGATGTGAAGCATGAGGAAGCACCACATTTTTTTCTTACCATGTCACTTTTTTTTCTTCCAATTTTCAACCTAAATATTTTTGGCTCCGAAATTTATTTCAACCACTTTTTAACGCAATACTTTTTTGATACATGATCCCTAGAGGGTTATGATTTTTTTCAACCACTTTAAAACTTAATTATATACATTTACATTTAAGGCATTTGGCAGACGCCCTTATCCATAGCGACTTACAACATGCTTCCATGTCACCATCGATGAAGTGATCAGTTCTGGTTCACTAGGACCCTCAACTATAAATCCTTTTTATTCACTCTATTTATTGTTCTAGTTTCTATACAGAAGTCAGACAATAAGAAGGTTACAAGTTCATCTAAATAATCTCTAAAGAGGAAGGTCTTGAGCTGTCGTTTGAAAGTGCTCAGTGACTGAGCTGTTCAGATCTCGAGGGGAAGTTCATTCCACCACCGTGGGGCCAAGACGGAGAAGAGTCTAGATGAGCATCTTCCTTTTACCTTCAGAGATGGAGGGACCAAGCGAGCAGTACTGGAGGCTTGGAGTATACAAGGTGCAGTGCGAGGTGTAATAAGGGCTGTGAGGTAGGATGGTGCTACTCCATGTTTGGCTTTGTAGGCCAGCATCAGTATTTTGAACCTGATGCGTGCAGTTGGATGGTACATAGAGGTAGACCAACTAGAAGGGAGTTGCAGTAGTCCAGTCGTGAGGTTACTAAGGACTGAACCAGTATCTTGGTGGCCTGGGTTGACAGATAAGGGCGGATTTGTCTGATATTGTAGAGAAGGAATCTACATGAGTGGGAAAGATTGCTGATGTGAGTTGAGAAGGAGAGTTGGTTGTCTTTTGTTACGCCAAGGTTGCAGGCTGTTGTAGAGGGAGAGAGCTGCGAGTTGTCCAGGTAAATAGCAAGATCCTGATGTGGTGAAGAATCTGCTGGAATGAATATTAGTTCAGTTTTGGTGGGATTGAGTTGGAGGTGATGGGCTGCCATCCAAGACGAGATATCAGTTAGACATGTAGAGATTCTGGAAGCAGCATGTAGATTAGAGGGAGGAAAAGAGAAGATGATTTGCTTGTCGTCAGCATAGCAGTGGTAGGATAATCCATGTAAGGAAATGACCTCACTAAGTGATCTCGTGTAGAGGGAGAAAAGGAGAGGACCTAGCACCGAGCCTTGAGGGACACCAGTGGAGAGTCTACGTGAAGTAGAGGTGGATCCATTCCAAGTCACTTGGTAAGATCGCTCATCAAGGTAGGAAGCAAACCACTGCCATGCTGAGCCCTGAATTCCAAGTCTCTTCAGGATTGACAAGAGAGTTTTGTGGTTAACGGTGTCAAATGCTGCAGAGAGGTCGAGGAGAATAAGGACCAATGACCGTTAAGCCAATGTGGCTGCATGTAGCTGCTCGGTAACAGCCAGAAGGGCAGTGTCTGTAGAATGAGCTGTTCTGAAGCCAGACTGGTTAGGATCCAGGAGGTTGTTCTGCGACAGATGAAGTTATAGTTGATGGTATAGTTGACAGCGCTCAAGGATTTTAGAAAGAAATGAGAGGAGGGAAACTACTACATGATCCCTAGAGGGTTCCAGATTTTTTATAGCACTTTTCAACCTAAATATTATTTCTACTACATGATCCCTAGAGGACTCCAATTTTTTTAAACCCCTTTTAAAAACCTAAGTATTTTTTTGCTACATGATCCCTAGAGCGTTCCAGATTTTATCTACCACTTTTCTATTAAAATAATGTTTTCTATTACATGACCACTAGAGGGCTCCCTGTTTTTGACATGCGCGCAGTACTGGAGTCCGGCCGACAGGCGGCGGCAGGGGGTATGTTTGCCTTCGCTCCGCAGTGGGGACCGCGGTGCTGTGATTTCCATGTCGCCAGCTGTAGACGGGACCCCGCAAGATGGGCAGACGCTAGCCTAGAAGCACCCCACACGGAGGATTATTCTTCACCCGGCGGGGAAATGCGGAGCACCCCGGGCGCGCCGGTTCGCGGAAGGATGGACTCTCGCCCCGCGGAATGCGCCCGCCCCAGGATCCAATGAGCCGGGACGTTTTGGAGTCGGAATCTTGTACGTGGACGTCGGGCCCGCGGCCGCTGTCGCGTAGCTCGGGGAGACCCCGGTTCTGGTTCTTCGTCGTGGTCGGACCCCGGACGTCGCCGGGCTTTGGCCATCCTCCTCCAGGCGACCCCGGGGCCGCCGTTGTGGCCTGAAGCCCCGGATCCGACCGGAGGTGCTGTGCCGAAATCTTCTACCCCGCACGGAAATTCTCCCCGTGCTCTCCCTGTGCCAGTTCGGTATAAAGACGGCCTCGGACCGGAGGAGTCAACTTTACGAGTACAGATGTGTTTATCGGGAGGCCAGCGGTGGGATTTCCTAGCGGGAGTCAGATTTCGGCACAACACCTGGATTTGGCGAGGGAGACGAGACGAGCCGGGACGGCGTACTCGTCTCGGGGCGTCGGAACTCCGAATATAATACGAATATACATGTGCGCATGGTCGACGTTTAAAGGCGTCTGTCGGGCGACGCGGGTCGATATATCAGTCGGTGGACGTGAACGCGTTAGCCGTTAGCCGAGTTAGCCTGCAGCCTGGCGGCCAGCGAGCTGGTTGACCCACAAAGTCATGAGGGAGAAGCGCCGGCTCCCTGCCCGCTTTTATTATCGCCGACGCGGGGCACATCGCGGCGACGTTCACCCCTCATTACGACCTATTTTATGGCATTTTAATAAAATAAATAAACGTACCCGGCCGCGTCTCTGGCTAAATGCTCCCAGTGCCGGGCTAGCCAGGCTAATATAACGTCCGATGACAGGAAACGAGTATACGTGAAATAAAGAGGTTCGCTGTTTATTTATTTATTTTTTTACTTTAATTTTGAGGATTTTAAAGTCCCCGGTTTTTAATTTTTTTAAGAAACTCTTGTTTTTTTTTTTTTTTTTTTTTATAAACTGTTGTTTTTTTTCATTCGTAGCTAGCACGGCTAGCGTTAGCTTTAAAGGTCGCCAGCTCCCCGTGACAGTTGGCCGCTAATTCTGCGATATTTCCGCCGCGTCGTGGAAACGTCCGCGTTTTCAGTCCGTTTAAAGGGCCGCTGCGGCCGACGGAGAGGCCGGGCTCGGGGCTCGGGGCTCGGGGCTGGTCGATGTCGGCCCGGACCCCCGGTCTGTCTCTCTACTCGTCGTTTCCTCTACCTTTCTACTTGAAATGTGCTTTCTACTGTTGATCGAGGCCTAAGGAAATTTATGACAACTCTTCGTTCGTAAAGTTTATAAATCGCTTGGTAAGATTTGAACATGGTCAATCGCAGTTTCGAATTGAGAAATTTTCTCCTACGTCAGGATTAGTTTGAGACCAGACTTTCTTTGACCTATTTGATGCGCCGATTGTGGGTTTTAGAAGCACCCCCGTGTTTGGCTGGGAGGTTTTGACTGTCGGTGTAGACTGTGCGCCCCGCGTTTTGTGGGAAATGTTGACCGACCGAACGTTCTCTTCAGCCAGGAACAGTGGACGTGACCCAACCGGCCAGCCGACATGAGCGTCCGGCAGCCGACCTCGACCCTGGACAGGTGAGACCCCCGTCTTCGTCGGGGTTTTTAATGGTACCGAGGCGCTGGGAGACTCCTCCGCGTCGGTCCAGATCTCTGTGTCTTGTCTCTTCTTTTTTTTTTTTTTTTTTTTTCTCACCGCTGCCTCGCTTTGTCCCCGTCTGTCCGCGTCCCCCCCCCGCGTGCGTCGCAGGGCGGCTGTTAAGAAGCCCACGCGCCTGCCCAGGTAGGAAGCGGAGGAGCGTATTCGGAGAGACGTTAGATCTCTTCCTGTCCCCCCTGTGCTCTGTGTTTGACCTCTGACCCCTAGTCTTTACAGATGAACACACACACACACGTGTATAAATCTGGACCTATGACCTGTGTTGCAGTTAAAGTTCATCCTCTGAATGGCGATTTTGGTGATTGGATGGGGCAGACCCGTCTCCCGTGGTAGTAGCCTAGTGGGTAACACACTCGCCTAAGAACCAGAAGACCCAGGTTCAAATCCCACTTACTACCATTGTGTCCCTGAGCAAGACACTTAACCCTGAGTTGCTCCAGGGGGGGGGACTGTCCCTGTAACTACTGATTGTAAGTCGCTCTGGATAAGGGCGTCTGACAAATGCTGTAAATGTAAATGCTGTAAATGTTACGGGCTAGCGAGCGTTCGAGTCTCCGTCTAGACCAGTTCCAGCCTAATCTGCAGCTCCATCTCGCGCTCATTGTTCCTCTTTCTCTTGCTGTCCCTGTTTCTTTTTCTCTCCCTCTCTCACACGCCTCCGTCCCAGTCCTTTCGCTGCGTGGTGAGTCTCCTGACCCGGCGCGGGCGTCCCTCCCTGCGTCCCTCTCCCGATCGACTCCCCTCACACTTCCAGGCTCCGCGGGACGGACGTTGTCCTAGTTGTGAATTGAGGAGGGGGGGTGGCGTAGGTGACTAATCACACGACCTGACATTTGGGGTCTCAAAAAGAGGCTTTACTTGACTAATAAGGTTCGTCCTGTGTCCATAATGGACGAATTCATCTCGATTATGGCCGTCACGATGAAGCGTGGAAGTGTGGAAATGGTCCGTTTGAACTCTGACCCTTTGCTGCTGTGAATGTAGTTTGGTGCGCGACGAGGTGGGCATGTTCGGTCAGAATCGCTTCTCCCCCTCCCCACCCGTCCACCTGCACCGGCCCCGTCCCGCCCCGACCCTTCTCCACCGGCCACCACAGAACCTCTGTTTCCTCCTCGCCAGGTTGAGCAGCCTGACGATCGGCGACGCGGAGCGGAAGGCCGCGGCCGGCCAGCAGAGGGAGTCGCTCTCCGACCTCGCATCGGAAAACACCGGTAATTCTCCCCGTCATTTCAGTTCACCGACTACGGGGCGTGAATACGGGGGATCGGCGGCGTGGAAACCGCGTTCATACGACAGGAGCGGGATGGATGTTGGGGTGCGGGAAGCCCGAATGGCGACGCATCAACTGGTTTCTCCCAGACGGTAAACTGAGGCACCGTAACACGCCCACTGCTCACCAAGGGTGCCGGTTAAATTTCACCGTGTGCACCGTGTGCTGTGCTGCTGTGTATCACACGTGACAATCACTTCAGTTTCTAAAAAAACCCTGAACCGCTCGTCCCGAACTGTCTGTAGGCGGCGCTGTAACTCCCCGCGGTGAGTCCAGCTGCGCCACGAACGCGTTACCTGCCATTGCCGCATTTAGGATGCGCTTGGCGTCGTCACTGTGATGCACTGCACAGTGTCCGCTGCATTTAACCACCACCCTTGGTGAGCAGTGCGCGGGACTCGAACCGGCAACCCTCTGATTACGGGGCCTCTTCTTTAACCGCTAGGCCACCGCTGTGAGGTCAGGCGAATACGTCCCCGTGGATGTGTGTGTGGGGGGGGGGGGAAGTGGGATCACATCCGTTCTGGGTCCCCTGATGCACCGTCTCCATGTGGACACCAGTCACGTCAAGCGAAGACCAACGTCCAGCGAAATCATTTAAGACGTTGTATTCAGCCTTGCTAATTAATTTAGTATTTTATTATCATATTATATTTATTTTATAAGATTTTTGTAGATAAAGTAACATTTCGTCGCATTCGGTTGAAAGTTAGTATGAGTGCATCGTTATGTCCCCATACGTCATATCACAAATGTATTTAATGTAATTTATTGTACTTTTGTGGTGTGTATTCGTCACATGACCGCGCTCTTCAGCGGGACAGATTAGTTGTCCATCGGTCTCCCCGTGCCGCTGTGGAACTGCCGGGTTTGTGTGAAATGTCTCACCTGTCTGCGGTATGTACCAAGTTAGGTTGTCGCCGCTGTTGAACCTTCTGCTTCTTCTCCTCCTCCTCCGTGGCGCGTGTGAGGCGCAGGACTGGTGCAGAGATGCGTGGTGGTGCAGAAGGATCAGCTGGGCTTCGGCTTCACGGTGTGCGGGGAGAGGATCAAACTGGTGCAGAACGTCCGGCCAGGTGAGACGCGAACCACACGGGCGCCGAAGCGCCGCCGCCGGGTCGATAACGAAGGTTGTAACCTACCGCTCTCCAACGTCTTCTTCAAGGTGGCGCGGCGGTGAAGGCCGGGGTGCACGAAGGGGACCGGATCATAAAGGTTTTTAATTCACCGTATCCAGGCCGCTTCGCTGTTTCTATTCTCTACATTCTGTTCGTTCTCACCTCCAGGTCAACGGCTCGCTGGTGTCCTCCATGTCCCATCAGGAAGTGGTGAAGCTAATCAAGTGTAAGAGCGTTTTGGTGATGAATTTTTTTTTTTTTCTTCCTTCACGATTATAACACGAGGGTGGTAGTAGCCCATGAACCAGAAGACCCGGGTTCAAATCCCACTTACTACCATTGTGTCCCTGAGCAAGACACTGAACCCCGAGTGTCTCCAGGGGGGGGACTGTCCCTGTAACTACTGATTGTAAATAGCGTAGCTAAGTAGCTTTGAGTAGCTAAGGAAGGATTTAGCGTTATCGTTTAACTGTTATATTTAATATATCATTGCTAACACACAAAATTAGCATATATAAGATACATTGTACACTCAGATTTAATCCATGAATTACCAAAATTGGACTTTAATAAGTTATTAATATTATTAGGAGATACCAGAATTGGCACATTTCTATTGTTTCTGTCTGAAAATAATAATGTTTCTAAAAAAAAATACATTCGATTTTACAATCCTATCGTTACTCAGTACTTGAGTAGGCCTATCACTAAATACTTACACCTGACATTAGTGGGGGTGTAACCATCACCCTTGGTGACAGTGGGCGGCCATGACTGGCGCCCGGGGAGCAGTGTGTGGGGACGGTGCTTTGCTCAGTGGCACCTTGGCGGATCGGGATTCGAACCGGCAACCTTCTGATTACGGGGGCCACTTCCTTAACCGCTAGGCCACCACAGAATTTGCAATAAAATTTGATATATATATTTTTGATTATTATTCCCCATCCAAAATCTACCTACGTAGGTCACCCTAAAAGGGACCTGTCTGTCTTCATGCTGCCCATTATGTAGCAGTGTTGTTGTGACTTTATATTGAAGATTTTTGGGGTAAATTTATAAAAATATGGAGTAGGTTTGAAAATGTACGTGCTTTGTGAAAACATGAGGTTTATTGCTGGTTTTGCAGGATTTGATGTGTGTGGCACTTTAATCTGAAGAACAGATGCCAGAGCCTTTTTTTTCGGGCAGCAGGATCTTTTCCATTTTGAAGGTTAATGAGGAAGTCGGTGGGATTTTCCACAAAGCGAGATTCTTCAGCTAGCGTTAGTTGATCATTTCCCATTTTCAGACTAGCAGCCACCCTTTGTGCCTCTGCCTGGAAAACCTTTTTACACGATGGTCATCAGCAATTCATAATCATGGCGGAATCATTATGGGGAATCTGGGAGATGAAGCACCTGTTTTGCTGCTGGTTCCTGTCTTATGTCTGTCTGTCCTCCCCCAGCTGGGACGTACGTTGCTCTGACCCTGCAGGGTCAAGCTCCGTCGGCCGTGGCAGTTCCCCTTCAGCCCCTCCCCACAGACATCCTAACCAATCACAAGTCAGTATCAGGTAGCGAGGCGTCGCCTCCTCCTCCACCGCCGCCGCTACCACCCTCAGCCACCAGCACGCCGTCTCAGAGAATCACCGGCCCCAAACCACTACAGGTACCCACCAGAACTATTACCTCTTACATCTACGCGCTACTAGCCAGCTACACTCCGAGACCTCCACCACCTTTAAGAAGCAGCTGAAAACCCACTTGTTCAAAAAGGATTTCAAACTAGTCTAATACACACGCAAATATTGTCTAGCACGTAACAATTCCCCTGCACGTTCCATTCCTGACAAGTTCGGCCTTATCAGGGCTCATTTTTTTTGAGTTTTGTAACTCGAGAGCTATAGAAACCGAATGGGAATTGCTGGTGTCTCCCTCTTGGAAGTGGCTTCGGATAAAAGCGTCTGCCGTGTAAAGTAACTATTATTCGAGAAGGGGGTAAAAGAATTTGAAAATGAATACACATTGATTCTAATTGTCCTGTTTTCGATTCCTTTACTTTTGTGCTTAAACCCTCTCTGTTCTCCCTTCCGTTGTCTTTCAGGACCCGGAGGTTCAGAAACATGCCTCTCAGATCCTCAGGAAGATGCTGCAGCAGGAAGAGGCGGAGCTTCAGGTACTGGTTTATGTATGAAGGCAAAACTTTGAAGTAGGTCAGAAAAATGTCCACACTGATTAGGAAAAACTAGTGAAATTTCTGCTTTTACTTACATTTTAAGTCCCAAGATGATAGAGGTGACAAACCTGTTTATTGCAAAAATAGTCCCATCATACCATAGTGTGGAGGACCTGGAACAGTTCAGTTGAAATTTTATATGTTGGTGGTTTGCAGGACCTGCTGGAGGAGCAGTTGCGTAACCCCTCGCCATCCCTGGAGGAGCGGATAGAAAGTGCCAAACGACGGGCCAACCAAGTCCGGGTCAAACTGCAGGGAGATCTGGTGAGGCGCTGTCACCTCCATCAGTCGGTTCCATCGCCCGTCACATCCATTCTCTGTCTCACTCTCCGTTACGCTTGTCTTTCAGGATGGAATCCGATCGGAATCTGTGTCCAACTACCTTAACGCAGGAGAAGGTGTGTATCTGCTGTATCTCAACATAGCAAAATTAGCAATATAATACCTGGACAAGGTGTTTATGTTAATAAAACACGACGAGGCCTTTTGTTGGCGCAGTGCTCCCATCCCTCAGAGTTCAGGGTCTTTCAGGTCTTTTAGGAATACGAAATAAACGTATAACATTCTGTAAAAGTCATTGAAATCTGATTGATGCGTGAATTTATAATAAAGTACATAGTTCCTGTTTTCTACATTATAAACATGTGTACGAACCATGAGAGTTAATTATCAACTTGTTAACATCATTAAGCCACATTCTCTTGTAGTGAGCTGTAATCCAGAAAATCGGAAATATACAACCTTTTTTTTCATTGAATATTTTCTGCATGTTTGTGTTCCACCAGGTCGTCTGTCGCTGGACTCGAGTGAAGGAGACTTTGAGGTGAGAGAGCAGTGGAGGGTGATGCTCGTTTCTCCCCTCATCTTTTTTCCCTTCATGAGTAAAGCAGACACAGAAGAGTGAGGTGGAAGTGTGTGTGTGTGTGTGTGTGTGTGTGTGTGTGTGAGAGAGAGAGAGAGAGAGATAGCAACTCGCCCCGTCACCCTTCCCATTCCACTCGTGTTGCAGGCGTGTGAGAGCCCCCATTCCTCCCCCTCCCTCTTCAGGACCTTCCTGCACCGGAGACAGGGATCTGACACACACACTACCCCTGATTTGGTGAGACACACACACACACACGCACACACACCATGCCTATTGGACAATCTGACCATCAACATGTATACACACACCCTAGTGCAATTAGATATAAACACAGGTTAGATATACACATTTGGACACAACATTTAGTGGGACACACACAGCAGACACAGGCAGTCAATCAATGACAATAAATCACTTCACACACATTGTAAAGCAAACACACACATTTTCCACATTAGTCGTCCGAATTCAGAAATATCCTGTCCTCGTCCTCTTAGGGGAGTAAAGCGCATATCATCGGGCCTGAGGAGGAGGAAGAAGAAGATGATGGCTACATGCTCAATGAGGTAATCCTGTTCACTGGAGGAACACTAATATGGAAGAATGCATGAAAAGCTAGAAGTTCTTAAAAAAATGTATTGTATTTATTGAACAATGTTGAATGGTTTATTTAAACTAAACTGATTTATTGAAATTAGTTTAGTTGTTGGTTACATGTTGAGGTAAGAAGAGTGTCGGCGTGTGAGTGGCCGATGGAGACTCTTGCTGCTTCCTTCCTGCTGCTCTCTGTTCCGCTTTCTCGGTAACCCTGCCGCTCTTCTCCTAACTCCACTCCCCCGTTTCATTTCCCCCTCTCGACCCGCTCAGATGGACGGCCCGTTCCAGGACATCGAGCTGCTGAAGATGCGGCCGGCCCACATGACCGTGTTCATGAGGTACATCTTCAGCCAGCTGCTGGACCCCAGCCCACTGGTCAGTTCCTCATCGTCCACGCCGCACTTTCCGCTTTTTTTATTTTTTTATTTTATTTTTTTTATTTATTTTTGACGATCAGGATTATGTCATCAGTTTCCTAATAGTGTGTCTGTGCAAACATATATGTGTGTGTGTGTGTGTGTGTGTGTGTGTGTGTGTGTGTATATATATATATATATTTGTTTGTTTGTTTGCACAGACACACACACACACACACACACACACACACACACACACACACACACACACACACACATATATATATATATATATATATATATATATATATATATATATATATATATATATATGTCTTTGATTAATTTAAGAAATACGATATACATTCACCATGCATCACTTTTTCTACATTTTGTTATGTTGTATCCTTATAAGGAGGAATATCCTACAACATGAATAAAGTTTAATTGAGGTTTTGGCAAATGTATTAAAAATAAAAAAAACTGAGAAATCACATGTACATAAGTATTCACAGCCTTCGCCTGTGTAAAAAAACAGTTGATTGGACGTGATTTAGAAAGTCACACCCGTCTATATATGTGGTCCCACTGTTGACAGTTCATGTCAGAGCACAAACCAAGCAAGAGGTCAAAGGATCTGTCTGTAGACCTGCGAGACAGGAATGTCACCAGGCACAAATCTGAGGAGGGTTACAGAGAAACTTCTGCTGCTTTGAAGGTCCTAATGAGCACCGTGGTCTCCATTATCTGCAAGTGGAAGAAGTTCACTCCTTAATAAAAGGCACATGGCGGTTTGTCAAAGTTTGAGAAGAAAAACACCTGAAGAACTCTCAGACTCCGAGGGGGGGGATTGTCTGGTCTGATGAGACAAAGATTTAAACTCTATGGTGGGAATGCCAGGCTTCATGTTTGGAGGAAACCAGGCGCCGCACATCACCAGGCCAATACCATCCCTACAGTGAAGGATGGTGGTGGCAGCATCATGCTGTGGGGATGTGTCTTAGCTGCAGGAACTGGGTGACTTGTCAGGATAGAGGGGAAAGATGACTGCAGCAATGTACAGCGACCTCCTGGATGAAAAGATCGCTCTGCTCCAGAGCGATCTTGAACTCGGACTGGGTCGACAGTTCATCTTCCAGCAGGACAATGACCTTAGGGGTGGTAGTGGCCAAGTGGGTAGCACACTCGCCTATGAACCAGAAGAATCAGGTTCAAATCCCACTTACTACCATCGTGTCCCTGAGGAATGGGCCACACTGGCCAAGGGTCGGTGTGCCAAGCATTGATTTACAGCATTTATCAGACGCCCTTATCCCCCCTGGAGACACTCAGGGTTAAGTGTCTTGCTCAGGGACACGATGGTTGTAAGTGGGGTTTGAACCTGTGTCTTCTGGTTCATAGGCTAGTGTGTTACCCTAGTATTTGGCATCATATTCAAAAAGACTTGAGGCTGTAATTGCTGACAAAGGTGCATCGACAAGGCATTGAGCAAAGTTGGTAATGTGTGACCATGAAGAAACAGTAGAGTTTTCACCATGCACCGGAACTGTTAGAGTGCAATGAGGTGACGTTGGTATGTAAATATGTCTCAGCAAATCGATTCTTTTTAAGAATTTTTCACTTCACTTCACTCTGCTGTACTGTGAACTTCTGTTGCCATTTTTCTTTTCTTTTTGCACCTTTTGTGTGTATTGCAGCTCTTCTACCTGTCCGTGGAGGCATATCTGGGCTCCAGTCCAAAAGACGCTCGCAGCCTCGCCCCTCAGATCTGCTCCCACTTCCTCGACCCCGACGCCGTGAGTCTCCCTCATCCCGACACACTTATGCAAAACCTTCACGCGTGCGCACACGCACGCTTTTGGCTCCCAGAACTGCAAGCGTGTAACAGTCGTGTGCAACTCTGCTCTTGCCCAGCCTCTGAAGATCAAAGTTCGGGAGGAGTACCTCAACGACATCGGTCAGTGCAACGCTTCTCGTTTTCCTGCGTCTTACTGCAACTGTGTCTCGTCTTGCTGTGCATTTTATGCTATCAACTCAACATGATTCCTAGTTACTGTTATTAATATGCATCTGCACGCACGCGTAAAAAGTCTGACACAAGGGCACTGTGCTGCTGCGCAGAGAGCCGTCTGCAGGTACAGGAGGACATCAGGGGACCGCTGTCGGAGCTGCAGCAGCAGGTCCTGCCCGACATCCAGGACCAGATCCAGGACTACAGGTAGGGGTGCTACAGATAAGACGCAAATTATGTCAAATTCAGCTCGCTTTACTGTGGACTGAGACCCTCGGTGTGTGTGTGTGTGTGTGTGTTTTCTGTCTGTGATTGTACGCGCCCACAGGAGTAAGCAAATGATGGGACTGGGCTCTCTATTTGGGGAAGGTGACCTCCAGCAGCTGGACGGAGACCCGTCCAGGGAGAAACAGGTGGTGGACCAGCAGGTCACCGCCCTGTGGGACCTCCTGTAAGTGCATTCTGGGAAGTCCTGAAAGGGCCGGTGCGCGCTGGGTGGCCCCGCGGCACAGCTTTAGCCGCGTCTCATCGCCACGTTCGGTGTTGGGGCAGCTGTCGGACCTGTAGAGACCATCTGTTGATCCGCTGCCCTCCTTTTGTTCTTTTTACAGTCCGCTCCGTTTATATCCGCCAGAGCGGGGAGAACCTGTGCTAAACGCGCCGGTGCACTTCCACTGCGTACGTTCTAGTCTCAAGAACCGCTCGTTGGTCCCCGGGATCAGAACAAACGATAGGTCAAGATTAGTGATCGTAGCACACTGTCTCTTCGTACAAATCTTGACCCCTGAGGTATGTTCGAGAATTCCGTCTGTGGACATCTTTTTTGGAAGCTGTTAAAACGAGTCTACGGTTAATTACACCAGCCTCCAGCTATAGCTCCGCCCCTTAAAGCTCTTCCAATCACGTTACAGAATAATTTAAGTAGAGTAAAGTAGAATCATTTCTTGTGTGTGTGTTTCCTTTTTGCAGCATAGGACAGTAAATTATGATTTAGGACAAGTAGCCTGGAGCGTTACGGAACGAGCCGGCCTTTAAATGGAGACGCGTCCATCCAGAAAGTCTCTGGTAGCCATCAAGGAAGATGTAGGATTAGGGGGCATCACCATATAAAAATATATATATTATACGTGCGCAGAGTGACAAAGGTCAGAAACGAGGCAGCTCTGGCTGGGCGCAGGGCAGGTCACATGGCGCTCATGCCGGTCACATGACCGGACTGTCATGAGGGTGCAGGAGGACGCCGAGGAACTTTACTTTGCTGCTCTGCGTAGTTTTGAGTGTTCCTTATGTATGATTTTTATTTGGTTTTATTTATTCCCGCAGCTCAAAGCATGAGGAAGAGCGCAGGTAGGAGCAGCTTTATCATTTTTTACATTTTTTTTCCTCTCGTCAGTTCCCGATACACTAACTTGGCCGTACGCCTCTCTCTCTCTCTCTCTCTCTCTCTCTCTCTCTCTCTCTCTCTCTCTCAGCTCTCCCCTGGCCTCGGTCGTGCTGCTCTACCTGAGGCATTGTGGGATTAAACTGCGGGACTCTCGGCTCTTCCCAGGAGTCAGCACAGAGAAGGAGAAGTGGCTGGCCTTCTTCCCCAAAACCAAGAGGGTGAGAATGAGGAGCATGTTCTGCACGCGTCCTGCACATCCGTTTCGCTCATCGGAACGTTTTAAATGGTTTGAGTGCCACAGCGGGGATTTTTGTTTGCGTGCTCTCCCCACGTTGCCGTGGGCTTCCTGCGGGCTCTCCGGTTTCCACCCACCGTCTAAAAGGCATGTACTGCTGACGCCCCACCCTGCAGCCGGTGTACAAGGATTGGGCCCTGAGTATTTGTGGAAAGGTTTAACTGGACTAATTCGATTACGATTATCGATGCATCACAACGCGTCCCATCCATTCTTCTACATTAGTTCACATTATGTTTTTATATATGAGTTCATGCGCGTTCAAATGGCGTCAAATAAACACTTTACATTTACAGCATTTACCAGACGCTCTTATCCAGAGCGACTTACAATCAGTAGTTACAGGGACAGTCCCCCCCCTGGAAGAATTTAGGGTTAAGTGTCCTGCTCAGGGACACGATGGTAGTAAGTGGGGTTTGAACCCGGGTCTTCTGGTTCATAGACGAGTGTGTTACCCGCTAGGCTGCTACCACCCCTGACTCTTTCTTAGCGTCAAAGTCCCGACAGCTTGAAACGAACGGTACTACAAAGCCCCAAACTCCCAAATCCCGGTCGGGACAGACACCGTGAAAATGCAGCGTTTCATCATCTTTATGTTCCGGTTGCTCTCTTCTCGCCCCTCAGCAGCTCAGCGGCGGGAAGGAGAAGAAGGATGGAGAGGACCGGAGGAGAAACCCCATCCTGAAGTACATCGGGAAGCCCAGAAGCACTTCGCAGTCGAGTAAAAGCGCACTTCCTTCCACTTCCGGACACGTGCAGTCACCTTTCCCCTCTTCCTTTCACGCCTTTTTATACGAGCTCGGAATTGTACATTCTTTTTTTGGTTTACCGGTTTTGTTTGCCTGCTGCTTGTTTGTTTTCCAGCGTTCCATGTCCCGCTGTCCCCCACAGAAGGTATTTTTATTTCTCACTCACGCTCATTTTTCCCCCCCTCATTATTACCATTGTTGTTTTGGATCAGATCCTGCTCTCCCGCGGGTGCAACCTCCGTGCCCCGTTAACTCCGCTCTGCTCCCCTCCTCAGTCCGGCCCGGCAACGTGCGGAACATCATCCAGCAGTTCGAGAACAACGGCGACGGCGCCGGCGAGGACGGCGGCGAGGCGGAGGGCCAGAGGCTGTCCAGCAGCAGCCTGGGAGACGACGG